>NC_065445.1:273158613-273467564 GCF_917563875.1 Diabrotica virgifera virgifera | reverse complement strand
ATAAACATATTTTCCACTTTAGCGTCATCAGGAGCTAAGCAAAAAACTTCAGGGACTGCTTCTAATTCCCAGAATTTCTTTATTTGCTGATCCAAAGAAACCGTATCTTCAACTTGGCAAAATAAAGAAGTAAGAGTAGGTGCCTTTGAAATATTTACTTTTCCCATAAGCACATAGCCAAATATAGTATTAATTGCATCAGGTTGATCTTGATTGCCGTAAATACGTCCATCCAAAAGAATTGTAGAGAATACATCAGCTCCTAAAAGAATGTCGATGGATCCTCTACGAAAGAAGTTATCATCTGCTAACTTTAAATTAGCAATATGGGGCCAAGTATTAACTTCTAAATTACATAAAGGCTGATCCTCACATATTTTTGTCAAGACTAACGCATCGGTTGTCAAAATAGGAGAAGATTTACGTACTGGTTTAAAAGAAATGGTAACCCCACCTAAATTAGTGGTCGACTGCATAGAACCTAATCCTTGGATGTTAGCTGAAGTTTTCATGGGACGTAAACCTAAACGCCTAAGGGTCTTTTGACAGATGAAGGACGTCATGCTTCCCGAATCTAACAGACACCTAACAGGTTGGTAGTTACCGTGACAATCAAGCACCTCAATACATGCAGTGGAAAGCAAAGTACTTTTATCAGCGGAAGAAAAACACACAGAAACGGATGATCCAGTCGTTGAATTTAAAGTGGATGCCGCCGAATCTTGAACATTCTCTTCTTTCTTAGAAGAGGAGAAGCAAAGGAGTGTATGATGTTTTTTATGGCACGAGTGACAAGTCCATGTAGATTTGCATAGGCTAGAACGATGTGATCCAAGACAGTTAATACACATCTTGTTCTTTTTTATTAATTGAAATCGATCTACAGGAGATTTTGCCAAAAAAACGGAGCATTTATAAATGGCATGGGTATCATTAGTTTTACAGATAGAACATTTTGGTTCAGGTTCTGTTTGAGCAAGCAATGATGTAGATTTGGAAGAATTAGGTTTTTTAGAAAAGTTAGATTTTGGTTTAGTGTGAAAATCAATATTATCTAAAGCGAGACAACTTTGATTTAAAAAATCAATCAGTTTTTTATAGCTTGGGATGGTTGAATTATTATGAAAAAGCTCAAAACGTGTTACTAAAGAAACAGTTAATCGTTTTAAAATCATTTGAACAAGTATAAAATCCCAATGTACTGTGGGTAGTCCTAGCTTATTTAGAGATGCCACATTTTTCGAAAATGTATCTAACAACTTGCGTAGTTCTTTTGGATCTTCTGAAGTCAGTTGTGGTGAACTTTCAAGGTTATTCCATAAATTGGCAGCGATTACCCTAACATTATTAAACCTTTCACAAAGCAGATCATAGGCAATTGGATAATTGTTTGCTGTGATGTCAATATGATCCACAGCATCGCGCGCTGCACCCTTTAAACACGATAGTAACAAATTAAATTTGTCAATTGGTTGTAAGTAAGTAAGAGTATGAACGCGAGCATCAAACTGATCTATAAAACTTCTAAATTCAGTTATTTTTCCACTGAAAGATGGCAATTCCGGTTTTGGTAAATTAAAATAATTTATAGGTAAAGGATTTTGAGACTGTGAAGTTGATGTAGTTTGCTGACTTGATGTTGAAGATTTTCTAAAGGCTTGCACGTATGTTAATTTAATTTTATAATATAATTTGTCAAAATTACTACGGCAATCATCTTCGACTTTAAATAGCGCGTCCTCATTATCTTGCTCAGAAACTAACATAATTATTTTATTATGAAGATCATAAAAATTGTCACGAATTTTTTCCAATCCTTCATACATAACTTCCAAAACCGGGTAAAAATTCTTATCGTCAGCAGCTACCTTTAAAGCAACAGCATGAATTTCAGTCATTTGTTGCACTTCAACTTGTCTTAAAGATTGATATTTTTTAATTTTATCTGCCATTTTGTAAATTTAAATGTAGAATTAATAAATTTAGAAAAATATGAAATTAGCGTTAGGAAATAAAATAGGTTCACCACACGAAAATTAATAAAATACAACCGAACTTTGTGCTAATAAAATAGAAAACTATGTCCTCTGCTATTTGAATATTTATAGACAAAAAATAATTATAAAACATAAACCCTTTAAATAAAAATTACTGTGTAAAATAAACACACAGTTTCATCTATAATAGAGTCAACCTGTATAATAATTATTATAACAAAATTTGTCTATTGGCCGACGTTGACAATTTAATAATAATTACTTTTACATTAATGTGTTCCTTTTTTACTTAAAAAACAACATTAACTGAGGTATAGGTACCACTAACGATCGGCACAAACAAAAAACCAATGTACTAATTGATACGTGATTTTAATTTTGTAAAGAATATTTTATCGCCTTATGTTAAAGAATAACAAAAAATAAAGTCAAAGGAAATGCGGTTAAATAACCTGAATTTGATTCTGATCTTTGTAAATTAGCAAAGTATGACAATAAAATCAAACAATTCAGGTTTAAAAGAAACTTTCCCCGACTATATTACCCTCTTAGAAAAATGAAAAATGCAAGAAAAAAATATAGAAAATGGATCTATCAGGCTCGTAACGGATCAATAAATCATCTTGGAGGAGATTACTAACTCAGTGAGCTTTATTAGTGGACTGTTTAGCATAGGGTGAATTTAAAATAGAATAAAAAAAAATAACAGTAAAAAAACCAGACCTTAAAGTAAATTGTAATAAAAATATTTCCTACCTTGTCATTTCTCGTTGCACAAGCTGGAGCAGGCCTGCTATTTTTCGTACTGCTATTGCTGAGTAGTATAAAGTATAAATCACTCGCGAGGACTATATTGAGTTTCTATACACTTTTCGGAATGATTGTAAGTGACTGTTAACCAAGAGAGTTGGTTGGCGAATTGTCTTTTTAAAATGAGGCGAGTAGGCAGGTAATTACATACAAAAAACTTTAAGGTTTTTACTTGAAAATAATGATAAAAATTAATACATACTCACTGAATTAGGTATTGGCCTACTCGTATATACGGGGTGTCCCATAATATTGAAAAGAAAATGAATTAAAATATTCTTTACAAAAACAAGAAAATTAAAAATTGTTATTCCTACTTATGTGGACGAACCATTAATAATACATAGATATATAAAAATACTAAAATATAAAATATGCACTAACTCAAAATGTTATTGACTTACTAATCCTGGTATTTTCTTTCTATTGACTTCCTCTTTTAGTATGAGTAACCATAATATGTTTTCTTTGCGTGTCGCTACCGCCGCGGCGATGTTGCTGCTGTTGGCGGCGGCCCGTGTGCATGACAGTTTAAGACGTTGTAATCCAGGTAATTAGCGAAGCCGATATAGCAGAACGTCTCAATCGACTAACTACGCCCACGGGAAATTCATTTCATTTTTCAAGTACACTTTAATAACTACTCCTTTTTTATATAACCCCAACTTCTTTACAAAACTGACACAACTCAAAATAATTGCGTTCTGCTTTACAGAAACCAAAGAATATATACTCTCCTATAAGAAGAGTTTGAGTGGAACATATGGTCACGTTTATTTGTCCCTTGAGAATTGTATTATTGTATTATCGTATCATTTTTGTGAAAGGATAGTACCAGTACCTATATCTCAAAAAAAAAATCGCTCGGTATAAAAGTGACATTCGGAATAAAAGTGACACAACTGAAAAATGCATAAGTCCAGATATCTTGTTAAATTAACTCCAAAAATCATAAGCTTATACTAGGAAAAGTGTTACATAGATGTTTACTTCCAACTTCGTAAGATGGCAGTATTGTCCTTATTCATTTGGCTGTAGAATGAATATTTTTATTCCGGAAAAATGACCTCTGACGTTCGAAGTGATCGCAATGACGAAAAACGTGTATTTCGAAAAGTGTCCTAGGTATATATTTAGTTAATGTTTAAGACAGTCACCAATATTTTAAAAGAAAAGTTACATAACTCAAAATTTGGATCTTTTTCTTTGTTAACTTAGATATACTTTTCTTACGTGTGAAAAATACGTGTTCAATCATTTTCAAAAATCTATCCAATGACACCAAACACCAATCCCCACTACACCCCCTGGAGATGGGGTGGGGGTAACTTTAAAATCTCAAATGGAAACCCCCAGTGTTCCTTGCAAATTTGGATTCTTTACGTAAAAGTAGGCAACTTTTATTCAAGACATTTTTTCGAACTGTGGATAGATGGCGCTATAATTGGGAAAAACGATTTATCCTGATACCATAGGTAAATTATAGAAACGGTCTAATATCTCTCGTTCCAAATGAGAAAACAAAAAAAAAATTTTTAATCTTTTTCGGAAACCTTTCGAATAACACCAAACATGACCCTTCAACCCACCCCCTGGAGGTGGGGTGGGGGTAACTTTAAAATCTTAAATAGTAACCCCCACTTTTTATTGCAGATTCGGATTCGCCATAAAAAATTAAGCAACATTTATTCGAAACATTTTTTTAAATTTCTGATAAATGGCGCTAATAAATCGTATTTTTCCAATTAAAGCGCCATCTATTAGCAATTCTAAAACATGTTTCGAATAAATGTGGCTTAATTTTTCGTGACGGATCCGAATCTGTAATAAAAAGTGGGAGTTGCTGTTTAAGATTTTAAATTTACCCCCCACCCCACCCCCAGGGGGTGGGTTGAGGGTCACGTTTGGTGTTATTCGAAAGGTTTTCGAAAAAGATTAAAAATCTCTCTTCTAGTTTCTCATTTGGAGGTGTATTTCGTGAGATATTAGACCGTTTCTATAATTTACCTATGGTATCAGGATAAATCGTTTTTCCCAGTTATAGCGCCATCTATCCACAGTTCGAAAAAATGTCTTGAATAAAAGTTGCTTACTTTTACGTAACGAATTAAAATTTGCAAGAAAAACTGGGGAGTCCATTTAAGATTTTAAAGTTACCCCCCACCCCACCTCCAGGGGGTGCAGTGAGGGTTGGTGTTTGGTGTTATTGGATAAATTTTTGAAAATTATTGAAGACGTATATTCGACCATTCCACTACTTTTGGGACACCTTGTATATTCACTTAACCATATTCTTCGTTTTTAATGTATAAAATTAGCAGTTACCGTTTAAAACTTACAGTTAAATTAAGGAATAAAACATCCATTTTTGTGTCCCTTAAATTTTTTTTTATTTTTAGTTGTGACACTTCTCTTCGGTATAAGCGATATTATAATTCTTGTTTTATAATGACCTAACTCAAGAAAATACAGTAATATGAATAGAGCTCCATTTTCCCGGCCATTTTTGATTTCCCGGGAATCGAGAGTTGATAATTTGGATTTCCCGGGAATTCTCGGGTAGCGGAAAATATAAAAATAAAAAGAAGAAATTTTTGAAGTTATACTTCTTTACCGGCGATAGAGGGTGATTTTTTTATATGTTAAAACCTATCATCCCGGCGCATGCGCATTATAACTTTGTTCTGATTGGATGTTCAAATGACATGTCAAAAATTATCCGATATGGCAGCTGTGGTTTGGAGGTAAAGGTAAAGGTAAACAAATGTATAATATATTAGTTTTATTGTTGTGAGGACAGAAACAAAAAAGTTTATAATATTGTAGTGACTTTTAAATAGTTTTTAAAAGCAACAGGTACGTAATAATTGTTAATGTACCATGGGTATAAACCTACCTATTTGATCTGCCAAAATACATAGTATGTAATACTTTTATTTATATAATTTGATTACCATCAAAATTTCTATCAATATTCACCTAATATATGGTTTTTTTACTCTATGTTTTGTTGTATTTTTTCAATTCTAAATCATTTCAATTCAAAATTAAAATAATTTGATCAATTTTCAAAATATGAAAATATCGCAAGTTTAATCCGTTTAGTTAGTCGATCTTCGTAAATAATGACACATAGTGTCCGTGGCTAAGCGGAGAAGGCGAATGAATTTCAATACCAACCGCTCTTATCAGCGCTGGTTCGAGTCCCAATAGAAACTTTCTTTTTTGTTTTTTTTAATACATTTTATGATTGTAAGTATATTTATTATATAATTGTATTTTCAGAAAATACGTATTTAGTTAAAAAATTTTTCGACAATTAATGTTCAGGCATCATTTGTGGCTTGTTTAATGTGTTTGTGTGTGTTTTATTCTTTTATTATTTTAATTTTTGGCACTGTTCTAATAAAAATGTTTGAGAAGTAGTAAGTATAAATTAGTTTAATATTTAAACAAAATATAAATAAAAAGTATATTAATTTCGTTTAAATCATATAATATAAGTATAACTTCTTACGTGCGTACAAAGTACACACACATTCTTTTTTTGTTCTAATTTTTCAATGAAGAAAATTAAAACTTAAAGAAAATTTTAAAAATAGAAAAATTATAAATTTGTGTAATCTGAATTTTCGTTGTTTTTATTATTGAAATATGTTTGAAAAAAACAAATTTGTGAGTGTTTGATCTTTCAGGCTGGCTCTTTTTTGTATAGAAATTTGCTGAAGTTGAAAACGCACTTTCTGTTGATGTAGGTCTGATGCTTTTTAGTGAAGTGAGTAATTTTTTACTTCAGGTCAGCTGATTTGCACTAATCTAATACCGTACTAAATTTCCTATGTACTAATTCTTCATAAACATATTTTTAATTCAAAATAAATATTTGTTATAATTCTGGATGCTTCAAAATAAATCAGATCGTCGCATAAACAAAGGAATGTTTATGCTGACGGATGTGATATATTCTGATTTTACCCCAAAATTTAAAAAGGTTTAACCCGGCAGCAGTCGCGCCAAAAAATCTGACATTTTATCCTCTTCCGTGATAACTTGAAGAAAAATTTTGTAACATAACTTTTCACTCGTAAGTGCCTCAAGGAAATTGTAGTATTGTGTGGGAATTTAAAAAAAAATATTTTTTTTAGGTTTCTATTTTTTTGTGTTTATACGAAAAGATTTGTTTTAAATTAACGGTCAAATCTTATCATTGCGCCAATTCCATATTTTCAATAATAAGAGCAGAAATTGATATAAATAAATCTGAAATCAAATGGATACGTACATAAGTTAGAGAGAGAAAAAATATTTTATAATACCCAAATTGTCGGTACTCCATAAATCAGCGGATTAGTTTCACTAATCCGCTTAGGCCCAGCGGGGTTTAAGCTCTTTTGAATAGCACCCAGAGCAATAGTGATTGTAACTGACAGTTTTACTGACTCCAAAAATGTGATTTCGATAAACTTTAATTGCAATTTGCGCCGTAATTAATCATAATTAAGAGTTGGCGCAATGATAAGATTTGACCGTTAATTTAAAACGAATCTATTCGTATAAATTTTATTGAATTTGAGTGACATTATATTTTCCATAAGATGTGTGCGAGAACCAGTCTTTGGTGAACGGCTTTGGTGAGAACCAGTTAGCTTTAAAATTGTTAGAAATGGATATTTTTAACGTAACAAGTCAATAAAAATATTATACAATAGAAATTTCTTTTTGAGTAAAATAAATATTTTAAGTGGAATGATTTAAAATGATTATTAAGCAGAGAAAATAATTGTATCAGAATCATTTATTCATTGTGAGTTAGTAATATCTCCGCTCATAATTTAAAATAAAATATTTTAAAATCCCGGGAAATCTGTAAAAATTCCCGGGAATCGGGATTTCCATTTTTTACTGATTTTTCGGGAATTTCCCGGGAATACAGCTCTAAATATGAATTGTCGAACAAGGAGTCTGGGAGGAGTAAGAGAGAAAGACCAAAGAAGGCCTGGGGGGAGACAATTAGCCAGGACATGTTGGTAAAGGCGATTATATTTTTCTTCCACTCTCTTCCACTACATACATACATACATACATACATACATACATACATACATACATACATACGTACATACATACATACTGTTGTGATCTTACTTTTGAAATCTAATGATGTTCTCAGATGTAATTTATCTTAATTAATTAATCAATAATTTTCTCATCAATCAAACAGATCAAATACCAATATATTGTCAATCTCAAGGCTAAATTATAATATCAATTACTTACTTTCGTGGCTTCAAAGTATTTCTCAGTGGATTCCTAATCGGGATAGATAAAAGAGAGTAAAATAATACACACATACGGATTTCAATTAGAAATTATAAAAATCGTTTATTTTATCTAAATGGCAATAACTGCTTAATATTTCTTATATCTTATCTTTCTATCTTTATTTAATACAACAGTTACAAAAATGGGAATCTTATTTCTTTATGTCTCCAAATTTATTTTATTTATAGTGAACTATTATGATTTATCAGTAACAAATTGATTTAGGTTTGATGAAATTTTTTTAATAGTGATTGTGTGGCTCAATTTTCAATGTGGTATTTAATACACAAACCATACATTCATGTCATAACAAATTAGACTGACCTTTACTGATGATTTGACAATGTCTTCACACAAAACACGTTTCCTATTGGCTTGGGTTGCGATCCAACGACTCGTCCAAGTCTTCCAGTAATGCCTCGGCTCCTTTGAAAACTACGCCTCGTACAGCACTCGTTCTTGCCTTCTCCTGATGCCGTGTTCCACCTTTTTTAAACACTTCAACAAACCGGGATACTCTAGACTCCTGGAGTTATACACTATCTTCTCTCGGCCTATCACTCGTTCCACGATATCTTACTTTTTAATTTTCAAAAACAAAACTAACTAACCCGGCGTTTCACTTTTTTGTACACTCTTCTCGAAAACTGGACTTCGCCTCTCGATCGCTCAAAACACACTGACTCTCATTGCTCATTCATTCTCCTCCTTCCAAAATACCCCTTCCAGCATTCAAAAATCAACCAATCCCAAGCAACTTTCAATTATCCGTATTTACCAACACAAACTTTCCTTTTTCTAAATATCTTAATGGATTTCAAGAAAAAATAATATTCCCCATTTCAATTTTACTTTCCACATTAATCCTCTTTACAAATTTAATAACCTATTATCTTATTTACTAGAATATGAGTTATCGGTGGTGATTGACAACCTTTCCACGAACACTTTTTTTTAAACATCACTCTAATTGTTTACTTGAGTCGTATTGTTCCTGGGGTTCGTAAACACTTCTCCGAAACAATTTCTTAAAAACTACCTATACAAAATTTGTTTTTTACAGGGTGTTCCAAATTTACATGCCCGCGGTCGAGAAAAACGAAAACCTATATTTTTATTTGAATTTTAAATATAACTATAGACTTTTATTTCTTATGTCAAATAGGAATATAACAATACATACAAACATACATATAGTCTGTCCCCTATAACTTTTCCCATGCGTCACGATTCATTTTCAAACAAATTAAGTCAAAACATAAAGTGAAACGAACGTCGCTGTGAATACACAATACACATCTTGTATACTGTATACTATATACTATCACATCGGCACTTTATGTTTTAATTTCATTTTTTTGAAAATTAATCGTGCCACATGGGCAAAGTTAAAATGGAACTACTATATTGTATGACATAAGATAAAAACTTATGGAGAAGTGCAGTTAGGGAAGCCGACCCCGCAGGTGAGCTTATGATGATGATAAAAGAAGAAGACTTTTAACGAGCAATGTAAATTAGCCTTTAATTAAATCTCTTTGAACACTTAATTAAAGGCATGATACCTATGTATAAATTATAAATACGTATCTGCGACATTTCGAAAATAGCTGAAAAAACAAAAACGCTTGAGCAATCAGTATTTTAAAATCAAACGAGCTAATTTTGAAAATACACACATAAAATAGTTATCAATACGTTTGGAGTAAATTCAAAGAGAAAATTACCGTACCAATGAAGTGTAGCCAACTTTTAATTAATATTTTCAGTAAATGCACAATCTAATTTATTGCATTTTTTGGTTTTATTGGTGTCCTTTGCGGATGCAAATTAATCATAGCTATTTGTATAACAAGGGAGGAAAGTGCTACTTTTCCTCCCGAGAATGAAGTTTACTGCCCGACGCGTAGCGGAGGGCAGTAATCATTCAAGGGAGGAAAAGGCACTTTACTCCCATGTTATACATATGGTTTTTCCACCTTCCTCAAATAACAAGTCATTTTTTCATATTTACTTAATTTATTTATGTAACTAACCAACAAAATTTATTAGAACTAAAACTTACAAGTAGGTACAATGTAACTGTCAACTGTCAAATATAAGTCAAATTATTAATGTAAACATTGTTAAATCAAAATAACAATTTACTGTTTTTTACCATTCTGCAAAATATAGGGTGCTTTATAAATAAACGTTAAAATGTATCGATACTTACGTAATAGAAAATACATATTGTACAGGGCGTCAATAAGTTATATTTCATGAATGAAATACCATGACGTCACTTTTACTTTTCCTCCCTAGGGAGGAAAAATATTTTCCTCCCTAGGGAGGAAAAGTACAACTTTGCTCCCTACAATCAGGTCCGGAAAAGTATACTTTCGGTAGAGGTAGGTGGAAAAAGTATTTACTCTAGGTTGATGAAAACATAATTTGCGTTTTGAAAAAAAAAAACGCTAAATTGACATACAACTGTAGGAGTAGTGTTTATACAGGGTGGTAATTTGAAAAATTGCGTCTTCACTGCATCTTGCATCACAAAAACTTGTCAGAAATAAGATGGAATGGATCAGAGTACATAATGTAATAGTAAATAAGACAAAGTACAGCTGATTTCTAAAATACTTATTTTCTTAACAAGTGCAGAAAGTCATACTTTTCCGCACGCGACTGCATTTTGCCGAACGACGCGAAGCGGGAGTTTGCCGTGCGGAAAAATTTACTTTCAAGCACGCCGTGCGGGAAAGTGCAACTTTCGGAAACGAAATGCGTGCGTGAAAGTGGCTCTTTTAGCACGGCCGCAAAAAAAAAGAATTTTTTTATTGTATTCCTATGAGAATTCGAGAATCTGGTCAAGTTTGGAGCGCTGTAAAACCTAGATAATAAATAAAATTAAACAACTTTATAGTGAAAATTGTTCACTGAAAAATCCTCTACAAAATCGCTATGACGGTATTTTATTGTGAAATGAACGGAAAAAAGTTATAACCTCCAAAAGGAAACCTCTTACAAAATTTTCTCATATTTTTGTTTATAACTTTTTTGTTGGTCAGTTGACAAGAAAAAATAATAGATATAAAATTGTAGAAAATTTAATTTGCTACATTTTAGGTGTTACTAAATTTTCTGTAGGATTTCTGGTTTAGGAGATACAGCGCGAAAGCCCTTTGTACCTTTTTTCCAATATGGCGGCCGGGGGACAAGGGTGGCGACCCCAAAAACTTGAACTTAAGCTTCTACTGAACCCCTGTACACACTACAAAATTAAAATTGACTCCTCTAAGAAATACAACCCTAAATGTAACATTTCAATGGACTATATACATCTCCACCCATTTTTTTTATAGTAAATCTTTTTTTTTGACATCATCCTGAACATAATACAAAAAGTAGCAAGTCTCTAGGTACTGTATTTAAAAAGCTATATTTTGTGCTAAATGCCCTGTTCTATCAAGAAGAATAACATTTATTTACTACTACAGTATTTTTATTGATCTGCTTATTATTTTTTGTCATTAAAATGTTTTTAATTTTATTACGACAATATTACTCGACACGATCGTCATCGACACGATAATTCATCCCCTAAAGCACACTGTCATTCACGTTATTAAATTGGATCGTCACAAGGAAACATTATTAAACTATTATTACTATGTAGTTTAATAATAAGGTGTATTATTAAAGCCGTCCATCAATGTCACAAGTTGACTGGAAAGTTACAATTTGGATTTCCCAAATAACAGTGGAGGAAACGATCCCGCTAAAATATTTATAAAGAAATATTGAGCCTTATATTAGCGACTTTTTGTGGTTTTATGGTGTTTGACACTCCGGGCGAATTTATATGAATCGAGTTGAGAACGTAATTGGTAGTGACTAACCAACCGATTCCACACGTCAACGTTTGGGAAATTCTGGATACAACAAATTGTTGCAGCTTTTTTCACTGGGAATGTTAACACATTCTAAACTTTGTTGACATATTTTACACAAATGTTATACAAATGGTTAAAAACTTATACTCAGGAAGTTTATCCTACACTGTTACCAAGGAAGCTTTTCCTAGATTTTAGACGCTTTCGTGGTGTTCGAGCTTTGTATAGGGCATGCCGCTTGTCTGCGATCTGTTTAATTTTCTCTATGTGTTCTGTAACGGCTCTGCATATTGAGGGTTCTGAAAAATCCGCTGCTTTATATAGATTTGAGAGTTGCGTTAGTTTCATGCACCCCGTTACTATCCTGCATGTCTCATTTACCACAGTATCAACTTTTTCGGTGTCCCAAATGGGGCACGTATATTCAGCAGTTGAGAAACACGGTACATGTACCGTTGTTCTTAAGACCCCAGGATATACACCCCATTTATTTTCCGTTAGCTTTCTGAATATGCTGTTACTAGTTGTTATTTTCCCTCTCATTTTTATGCAATGTTGATGTAGGTAAGGGACCGATCCAGAGTTACTCCAAGACATATAGGTTGGTCTGTGTGTTCTAATATATTACTATTCCACGCAATTTGGAATTTAAAGGAGCAGACTTGGGTTTTAGGGGGAATTGGATGTTGGGGTGACTGGCTGTTCTCCATAGTTCAAACCCGTATGTTCAGATGGACGTAAGTATCGCCTTATAGGGCAGCAATTTGTTTTCCAGGGATAACCTTGATGAACGGCCCTTTAACCAATACACATTTCTAAATTAGAGATCTAGTTGCTTACTCTTGGTCAAAATATGTTCCCTCCAAGTGAGACTCGTATCCAATGAATACCAAAATATTGTACAATGAATGTCGACTCGATTCAAGTTATTTGTTTAACACAGGTATGACAATACCCAAAGGCACCGCTAGGAAAATATTCCAATTTGCGGTTCAGAGAATCCGTTACGAAACGAGACTGTGTACTCTATACAGAGTATGGCATTAGTAAAATAGAAAATCTACGATTTCGTTTTGATTCAAATTTGTCTCCTGCCATCCCCCGATAGTACTATTTCTAGGTCTACCCGTTGTCAAGGAGGCTCTGCAGCAGACAAATTTACACCAACACGTCCGTAGTTTCTTGATATAAATTAAAACTATTTATACCGAAGTATGGTTAGAACGCTCTCTAACGGGGAATAAGTGAAATTATTGTCGACTCGATTAAAGTTCTCTGTTTAACCCAATGGGTAGACCTAGAAATAGTACTATCGGGGGATGGCAGGAGACAAATTTAAATCAAAACGAAACCGTCTATTTTCTATTTTTAATAATGCCATACGCTGTATTAGAGTACGAAGACTCGATTCATACAGGTTCTCTGAACCGCAAATTGGAATATTTTCCTAGAGGTGCTTTTTGGTATTGTCATACCTGGGTTAAACAGAGAACTTGAATCGAGTCGACATTCATTTCACTTATTCCCCGTTAGAGGACGTTCAAACCATACTGCGGTATAAATAGTTATATTTTATACCGAGAAACTACGGACGTGTTGGTGTAAATTTGTCTGCTGCAGAGCCTCCTTGACAACGGGTAGACCTCGAAATAGTACTATCGGGGAATGGCAGGAGACAAATTTAAATCAAAACGAAAATGTAGATTTTCTATTTTTAAAAATATTGTACCTCATTGGATGAAAGTAATTATTGATGATTACTAAAAGTTACAGCGGGCAGGTTTCTCTTCGTGTTGAAAATGTAACATGAATAGATTCTTCTTCGTTGGCTTTCCATTTAAAAAACCAACCTTATATTCTATTAAGATATGCTTGAAGAAGATGCGAGTCATAAATGGGATTAGCCTGTGAAGCTACAATTGCAGTATCATCGGCAAATTTAATGTTCCTAGCATCATTTTTTCTGTAGGTGGTGTCTCCTCTAGTGGTATCTGAAGAGTCGTAGGTATATTTGCGGTAAACAAGAGATACAAGGTAGGCTCCAGCACACTACCCTGTAGTACGCCGACTTTAATAGAATAGATTTTGAAAGTTACATCTTCATATTCAACGAAGTAACATCTCCCTGACAAATATGACTCAAGAAGAATATAAAAGCTGTGCGGTAATGTCCTTTTAACCTTGGAACTTTGACCTTAAAATAGGAAATTGTAAAAACTAAGACCTTTTTAGCTTGAATAAGAGGTCTTTATGCCACATCGTGTCACATGCCTGCCTAACATCAAGAAACTCCGGTGAACAGTACCTGTTGTGCTCAAAATCGGAATTTATATTATCATGTTTTACCGCTCTGAAGTTGTTGGATTGTCGAGTGATGAGATCCAAATCCAAACGAACCCAAATGGTGGTCAGGATGCGAGTCTTTGGACTAATAGTTTTTCGAAAACTTTTAACCAGATTGGCAAGAGGCTGATTGGTGTGTAATATCCTTTTTCTTGAGGGTTTCTCGGTTTTAGAATTGTTATTATCTAAGATAATTTTCATTGATCGGGAAAGCAACCCAAGTTTAGTAATCGTTAAAAGTTTTATGCATTTGGGAGGTAATTCTTTTATTACTTTTCCATGACCAAGTCATACCCTTAGAGGTTTTCTATTAGGAATAGAATGGATAAATAAAGTAAAAAACTAATCATAATGGAAAAAGAAGGGTTTTTGAACAAACAATCATAATAATGATTGTTATATTGATAATTTGCAATATGGTTTTCTTTTCTAAGCACTCTGCTACTCGTGTACAACTCATAGGGTTGTTAGACAGATTTTCATCTTATTGCATCATTTTTATTGTTAGGTAGTAGTTTATATTATTAAATGTGGTAGTTTTTTAAAACAAATTAAACAAATAAAACTTTCCAATAATTGTTTCTGGTTTGTAAAAACCACAGTTCTACTTTATGTCGCTCGGGTTACACCCTTAAGGAACTAGACACCCCCTGAGAATATATATCTGCCCTACGTTTTTCAATTTTCTCATTTAGCGAGGGTCTCCCCGGGTCAGCAACGGCTATTGAATCAAGAAAAGTGGATATTTATTTATTTTGGCGTTTATTTGAAAACATCTTTACCTAAAAATAGAAGGACGCCAATAAACCCGAGGACGGGCCGCTTAAAAAATATTAAACCTACCAGAAATATATCGAGTTCAATAAATGTATCACTGATTTATTTGCTCTCTATATATAGGGTAGTTTTGTGTTTGCACTTACTTAAATGAAACAACCACTAAAAATTGTATGTCTCTACACAAATCACTTTAAAAAGTCATTCATATTTATACTGTCCATCTATTATACAGGGTGTAACAAAAATACAGGTCATAAATTAAACCGCATATTCTGGGATCAAAAATAGTTCGATTGAACCTAACTTACCTTAGTACAAATGTGCACATAAAAAAAGTTATAGCCCTTTGAAGTTACAAAATGAAAATCGATTTTTTCTAATGTATCGAAAATTATTAGAGATTTTTTATTGAAAACAGACATGTGGTGTTCTTATGCTAGGGATATTAGTATTATTATATAGTTATATAGTTCTTAGTATTTTTTTGATAAGCCAGTTTTTATCGAGATGCGGCTTCTTTTTATGTTTACATAAAAATTTTGTGGGGGTTTTGTTCCCTTAAACGCCCCAAATGTTTATGAAACTTTCAGTTAAATTATTATGGTAGTACCATTAGTTAAATACAATGTTGCTAAAACTTTTTTGCCTCTTAGTATTTTTTCGATAAGCGATTTTTTATCGAGATATTAATGTTTTAACATATACCTAAAAAATGTAAATTCACAAAAAAATTTCATATTTATTACCAGGTCTCTATAATCTTCTTACCATGTAAAAGTTTGTGTTGGATTTTACAAATGTTCAAAATATCTCAATAAAAACAGGCTTATCGAAAAATAACAAAGAGATAAAAAAGTTTTAAAAACATTTTGTTTAACTAGTGGTACCACAATTGTAATTAAATTGAAACGTACACAAATAATTGGGGGGGGGGGGGGGGGTTAGGAGAACAAAACCCCCATACAATTTTTATGGGGTGTACACATTTCACTTTTAATTATTTTTAAGATGCTCCTGCCATAAGAATCAGTTTATTTACTTTACAAGTGAAATTTATAAATCTTTAGAAATTACTAATGTGTTTATAACGTATAAGTATTATTACTCACGAGGGGTTTTCAAAAGAAAGCGATTAAGTACAACAGTTCATTTTAATCGTCTTTAATTGAAAATTCCTACGTATTATTTATGTTCATCTTATATATTGTAAGTAGTTCCCCAATGAGCTTAGTTTCAAACTGAAATTGGTACCATTATATGTATTATAGTAAACAGTTTTCCCCGTGGGTTTCATCTACCTAACTCTAATCGAAGGATTTCGTATATCCTGGAAAAGATTACGGTGTAATTTGCATAATAATAAAGAAATTAATTTTATGAAGTTTATTATATTTGATTGTAATGTTTATTAGTACCTACTGGAGCCTTTCATTATTGTGTTCAAAGCCTTCTGAGAAAAGATTATGGTGATTAGCAGACGTACCGATAGCCAACAAAACCCTTCTTTACAAAGTTAATAATACGCATAAATAAGAAGAATCATTATTGTAATTTTACAAGTTAATATCTTTATCATCTCAGCTTATATGGGCCATTCCACGAACATACACCTGTTTTGGATTACTTCGACAACGAATATTTTACTGTACAACATAAGAAGTACGAAAGTAAATGGCGCTAATAATTATTCCAATAAACAACAATGTAATTTGCAATTTACTTTCGTTCTTCTTATTTTGCACAGTAAAATATTCGTTGTCGAAGTAATCCAAAACAGGCGTATGTTCGTGGAATAGGGTATACTCACACAGCATTCCTCGGTAGACCGCAAGCTATAGTAGAAACATGACTGTAGACCGCATACTATAGTAGTACCAATACTTTTTAGTTACTCTTACTTTTATTACTAAGTTTTGTTTATTTTTAAGTTACTTGTTTCTTTTTTCAACACAACAAACGACAAAAGTAATTTCATAAAAAAGAACTTTTTGATGCATCCAGGTGCATCCAGGCACTATACAGTACTTATATTGCGCAGATTTGTTTTCCATTTTGATAAAGTATATTACACACTAAATACACTAAACTACACTAAATACAATAACATAAATACCGAGCAAACGCCACAGTTATTCGATACGCACAACTGGCAATGGCAAACTGCATTCAAAACAAACGGGCGAAACCGATAAATGTGGCCTGTGACGTCAGACCCAAGCTCGCGCTTTTGAAGTTGTTTGAAACGGAAATTTTAGGCGCGGAAATTTGATCAGATGTTGTACGTACACTATTCATTGTTAAGACGTAATATTTTGAATATAACATTTTTAAACATAAAATAACAATTTTATGCAAAAATTTTTTTAGTGCAAGTTCCCTATTCTACGTGTTAGAATTATTAAAATGCCCAGCATATCTATCGGAAAAACATTTTTTCATATATTAGGTATATAAAGTTTGCTATTGAATAAATTTAAAAACAACCTGCTAGTTTTCACAACCATAAACTTGCCAGGATGACACCTTCCACAGTTAAAATCACGTTCCACAATTAAAACTTCCCTGTTCCAGTGTACCCATACGTCAAAATTTTTCCGACTAGACACCGTTAAGCTATATTAACCAATTTTCAGCTTGCTAATAATAAACTTTTTTCTGTAATTACAGAACACTTAGATAAAATAGTACATTTTAAAAATGTTAATCGTCATGTGTCTTTCAATCGTGACTTTCATCTCTTACACCGTCAACTTTTTTCATAAATTACTCTTTGTTTTTCTCCTCTATACTTTTTTAACTACAATATTTAATATCTATCGTTCACTTCATTTAACGCTACTTCTATTCACTATCTAATCTAATTCTAATTTTTCAAATATCGCTTAATCTCGTTTATTTTTAAACATCCTATCTGTCACAATTCATACACAACTATATCAATATATCCTCTCACTATTCTCTAACTTCATCTATTTATACGGGCCTTCATCTAGTTTCCAACCAACACTACACAACATTCATTTCATTAACATCAACAATACCCTCTACTAATTCAATTCACATTTCAATTCACACATTTACACCTATCTATTTTATCTTCCCGCCTATCATCCTCATCTTTTGGTAGATTGTGCTGGTCGGACTCCTGTGGCTCTCAGTCTCTCATTCAATCATCAGTCTCAATCACTCTGCTGCCTGATATTTACTCATTCCACAACTCACTTGCATTTAATTACTTTTGATCAATCTAATTTTTAACTTTAAATATTTTGGGAAAAAATGTTTTTTGAAACAACAACTTTTACTCAACACCCCCTTTCTTTATTTTCTCCAAAAAGTTAATAACTTAAAAAATCATACTTAATTTTTCATCGTCCTAGATATACACAGATAAGGACAGATTAATTTTTCTAAACCTTTATATCAACTATTATTCCTAATCAGTGTCGAGTAACCTCTTACATACCCCATAAACTTTACTATAGTACGAACTTCAGTCACATTAATTCATCCTCCATATCAATATTAAAATATCAGGCATGCGGAGCTCCCTGAGTCATAGTTCTACCACTAGTCATACCTTTGTTGACTTCCTCATTTCATTCAGTACATCAATCATCTTTGTGCTGGAGGTCAAATAACTACATACTTATAGGAATATAAACTTCAACCTAGACATTGCCCTCATCATGTTTAATAGTTTTAAAAATCTACTTACTTTCTCTGCCTTAAATGCATTTGATCATATGGGCAAATTATTCGTTTTATAACTATTAAAACAAAATAACATATACTCCATCTAATTTACTTACCGTTGCACGTCATCCGCCTCATAGCCAGAGACGTCACATGATACCAATACGAAATCTTTAGGCGGTAGGTGTGTTCTTTTTAGAATCACTTTGCCAAGTACACTGGCGTTACAGCCACTAGGCATATTTTATTACACTCGTATACGCGTAGAAATAATATTTAAAGATTTCTATTAATGTTAACTTAAAGAAATACACAATAATATGTTTCATTTAATTTGTATAAATGGATTATAAAGCGTTTTTATGAAGCACATTTGTTCGGAATACACTGTAACTATAATCAAACGAAGGTGATATTTTGGCATAAATTGGTAACATTTATTTGACAGTTGCGGTGATGACACTTCATATTTGTTTATATTCTTTACTATAAGTATTTGTTTCATTATATTTACTGTTTTTATTACGTGCTTTAACGTAAGATTATAACTTAATTCTTGTTTCATATTTCTAAAATTTTTATTTATTTACATTGAATATTAATTTGTTTTGCTGTATAATCCACTTCCGCAAAAATTGTGTGATGTATTTGATTTAAAATGAATTCAAGAATTTTTTGTAATTGGGCAACAATGTCAACTTAGATCTATAACGTAAATAACGACGTGCAACGGTAAGTAAATTAGACGGACTGTATTTAATTTAAAATATATAGCATGTATGGTTGGTTGCCTATCCTTAGTAATACACTTATTTGAACCCCGTTGACAATTGGTTTTAAATAACGTTATTTTCACTCCGTATATTATTCCTGTTAGCTTAATAGGGAATACTTGTAATCCCCGCACATGATGTTTGTTGTTATTATTGAATTTTATCACAAATAATAATTTTTATAGCTAGTGGCTAGTGTACCTAACTACATATCAGTTCACAAAACTTCATGTTACACTGTCTGTCTCGTACTGTCATTAGTCAGAAACGCTTTCACACCTGTCACCTGTAATCATTTGGCTTTCACCTTTCTCTTTGTGAAGACAGAGAAATCAACTCAACCACCCACATGCTCGTGGGTCAGTCATATGATGCTTTGAGGTATATCTTTCTTAAATTTCACCCATCGCCAGGGTTTAATATATAACACGCCAACGTAAGGCTTTTAGTCGGCATTTTAAGGGTTTTAACCCATGTATTTTTGGTGACAGCATGTAGAGCTTGTGAGTATAACCTAATTTTTTATCTTGGTCAACCTTTAAATTTTTTACTATCGTTTTCACTAATTATGGTTATACTTATTTTAGGCTTAGAACACTGATGATGCTCTCTTTAGAGCGAAAACTTTCTGTTTTTTTAATGTGGCCCTTTATTGGGGTTTTAAATAAATATACCTCTTAAACAGAAAATATTTCTCTTAAATTTTTGTAATTAATGGTATACAGGCAGCTCCAGGAAATTTTTCCTTATGGATTTTAAAAATGTGTATTTAAAAAATTATATCAATACTGCAAAACTCAAAAATATATAAACAGTAATAGCAGTAATTTGTAGACAGTTCTTTCCGAGTCTGTTTCAATTTCCACAAAGTGAATTTTCCCGACTACTTCCAGGAATCTTCTTATCGGAAAAAGTGCTGAGAGTTTAATATAGCGTGGTTTTTAAGTCTATCAGCCTCTAATAACCTTAATGAGATTTTTAAGTGAAATACACCGCGCGCTTTGAATCTGTGAAAACAATACCGATGCGATGCGATGATGAAAGAGTGGCTGGAATTTTCCCCAGGAGCATCAAAAGCATAGTAGGTATTTAGTTTTTGTAGGATGATAGTTTTCAAAAGGGTTTCTGTTCATAAATTTTATGCCATATTTTTATCTTTGAGCAATTTTATAGTGATCAAAAGATAAATTAGACTGAAAAAGGAAGCTAAAAAATAACACCATAATAGTTATTTATATACTAAGTCAGTAAAGTTACTCTTTATCGAACGAGTCTGATATAATGAGCATAGTGATAATAGCGAGCGAGGCGAATAACAGACGAGTTCGATAAAGAGTCTTTACTGACGTGGTGCATACAAAATTTTATCGCCAATCATAAAAAACATTAACACTTACTTAATTACATCCTAATGAAAAAAGAGTGTGTGTACTTGGTACGTACGTAAGACGTTATACTTCTATTATTATGATTTCAACGAAACAAATATATTTTAAACAGTTAATCTTATTTTTATTTAAATATTTAACGAATTTTAACACTTAAAATAAAATACCAAAAATTAAAAAACCGTTAATAGTTACGTTATTGTTTATGAAGTGTAGCCTTCCGCAGCGCAGTTGATTTTTGCTTGATGGATAGTAGAAAATCTAAATAAATATATTTGCTAACAAATTATCATTAATATATGTCACCGTCCTATATACATATAATCGAATTAACAAAAACACAATTTCATAATATACAATTTGTATTTACATTAATACAAAACTTAAGATTTAAGAATTTTATTAATTTTAGACGAAATATAGATTAGTGAAACTAATCCGCTGATTTATGGAGTACCGAAAATCTGGGTATTTTAAAATATTTTTTCTCTCTCTAACTTATGTACCTACCCATTTGATTTCAGATTTATTTATATCAATTTCTGCTCTTATTTTTGAAAATAGAGAGTTGGCGCAATGATAAGATTTGATACCCGTGTTGAGCTGGCCCCCCCCACTTGCAAAAATTAAAAAACAAATAGCCCTGATTTATGAGCTATTTATGAGCACTCATATTCCGCAAACTAAAAATTTTGAGCTCGTTCCACTGAGCAGGAATTTAATACCCTAGTGGGGGGGCTGAGTCAGCCCCCCCCACTACTTAAAAATAGGAATATTGAATCGGTTTTTGCGGCAGAATTACGAGCTATTTATGAGCTCTTGAAATTATATAGTTTAGATTTTTGAGCTCATCCCCTTCACCCCCAAACAACCCTTTAATTGATTTAACTTAAGAGAAAGATGCTGAGAAAACTTAAAATATATCGTATTGCGGATATAATTCCTATAGCTTATATACTCTAAGAATAAACTATTAAACCAAGGGCATTTCGATTATTGAGCTACAACCCCTTCGCAAGAAAACCACCCTATCTTCCCGGCTTAAGAGAAAGTTGTACTTAAAATGCGTTAAACTAATTATTTGGCGACTACATATCATTTAATAATTTATAAGCTTCCAAATTACGCGCATTTAGATGAGTAAATTGCAATTTATTTTGTATAGTGCAGTCACTGAAGGTAAAAATCAACGATTACCTTCAATTTCGGTGAACCTTCATCGATTTTCACGAAAATTGGTCAGTGGTTAGAGGATACGTCAAGAAACAAAGGTGACATGGTACCACCTTGCGCCTTTACCCTGAGGGTCGATACCGCCCCTTCTCCGGGGTGAAAATTATTTTATAAAAAATAACTGCACAAATCAATAAAAGAACAAATTAAAAGCAAAATTTATTATATAAAGTTAATAAAATAAGTCAATACTTTTTAAGTTATTAAATATCAAAGATTTTAATTATTTGTGAAAAAAAATGCATGTTTTGAAGAGGTTTTTTGTAAATCACTGAAAAACTGTAAGTTTTTACAAAAAAGTTAATAGTAGTTTAATTCGTATAGCTTATATTCTAAGAATAATCTCTAAAATCGCGCGCCTTTCGATTATTGAACTACAACCCCTTCGCAAGAAAACCATCCCATATTCCCGGCTTAAGAGAGGGTTGTACTTAAAATAATTTAAATTAATTATTTGTCGACTATATATTGTTTAATAATTTATGAGCTCGCAAAATATACGCATCTCAATTATTGAATTGCCATTTTCTTTCTATAGTGCAGTCACTGAAGGTAAAAATCAACTATGACCTTCGATTTCGGTAAATCTCCATTCATTTTCACGAAAATTGGTAAGCGGATTTTGATACTATTAACTTTTTCTGGATCTTATTTTTGATGGGTATTTCTAAGTACTTTGACAAGTATTTAGTACCTAAGTGTTATAAATTGCATCTTTTTCCCGTTATTTAAGGTTGAACCCTTAGATTTGAACAGTCGCGGAAAAAAATATACATTTAATTACCAATAACTTACTTTAAATTAACATTAAAGGTTTTTCAAGTAAGCAATTTATTATATTTTTTATTAGCTTCAATTTTAGTGATGAAAACTTTTTTGTAAAAACTTACAGTTTTTGAGTCATTTATGAAAAATCGCTCTAAAGCATGCATTTTCTTTCCAAAAATTAAAATATTTGATCTTTAATAACTCAAAAAGTATTGATTTATTTTAATCACATTATGTAACAAATTTTGCTTACAATTTGTCCCTCTCTCGATTTGTGGGGTTATTTTTAATAAAGTAATTTTTACTCCCGAGAAGGGGTGACATATACCCCAGGCTAAAACCCCAAGTTGTTATTGTCAATTCGTGAAAATAAATGGAGATTTACCGAAATCGAAGGTAATAGTTGATTTTTACCTTCAGTGACTGCACTATAGAAAGAAAATGGCAATTCAATAATTGAGATGCGTATATTTTGCAAGCTAATAAATTATTAAACGATATGTAGTCGCCAAATAATCAATTTAAATTATTTTAAGAACAACTCTCTCTTAAGCCGGGTAAATGGGGTCGTTTTCTTGCGAAGGGTTTGTAGCTATATAATCGAAAGGTGCGTGATTTAAGAGTTTATTCTTAGAATATAAGCTATACGAATTAAACTACTATTAACTTTTTTGTAAAAATTTACAGTTTTTCAGTGATTTACAAAAAACCTCTTCAAAACATGCATTTTTTTCACAAATAATTAAAATCTTTGATCTTTCATAACTTAAAAAGTATTGACTTATTTTATTAACTTTATATAATAAATTTTGCTTTTAATTTGTTCTTTTATTGATTTGTGCAATTATTTTTTATAAAATAATTTTCACCCCGGAGAAGGGGCGGTATCCACCCTCAGGGTAAAGGCGCAAGGTGGTACCATGTCACCTTTGTTTCTTGACGTATCTTCTAACCACTGACCAATTTTCGTGAAAATCGATTAAGGTTCACCGAACTTGAAGGTAATCGTTGATTTTTACCTTCAGTGACTGCACTATACAAAATAAATTGCAATTTACTGATCTAAATGCGCGTAATTTGGAAGCTTATAAATTATTAAATGATATGTAGTCGCCAAATAATTAGTTTAACGCATTTTAAGTACAACTTTCTCTTAAGCCGGGAAGATAGGGTGGTTTTCTTGCGAAGGGGTTGTAGCGCAATAATCGAAATGCCCTTGATTTAATAGTTTATTCTTAGAGTATATAAGCTATAGGAATTATATCCGCAACACGATATATTTTAAGTTTTCTCAGCATCTTTCTCTTAAGTTAAATCAATTAAAGGGTTGTTTGGGGGTGAAGGGGATGAGCTCAAAAATCGAAACTATATAATTTCAAGAGCTCATAAATAGCTCGTAATTCTGCCGCAAAAACCGATTCAATATTCCTATTTTTAAGTAGTGGGGGGGGCTGACTCAGCCCCCCCCACTAGAGTATTAAATTCCTGCTCAGTGGAACGAGCTCAAAATTTTTAGTTTGCGGAATATGAGAGCTCATAAATAGCTCATAAATCAGGGCTATTTGTTTTTTAATTTTTGCAAGTGGGGGGGGCCAGCTCAACACGGGTAGATTTGATCGTTATTTAAAACGAATCTATTGGTATAAATTTTATTGAATTTGAGTGACATTATATTTTCCATAAGATGTGTGCGATGTCCTTTGGTATAAACGTTCTTTTTTTTATGTATAAGATCGAGGTCTTGAATTGGAGAATCGGTTTACCAGATGTTATCTTTTCCTGGTTTTTATGTAAAAATATGTTGTTTTTTTTTTCAATTCTTTCACCCTGTATGTATTAATTTTTCAAAAAGCTAACACCACCATTGAAAAGAGCGTAAAGGTATTTTTTAGGAAATATTTTGAACTTTTTAGTTATGTTAATTACCATTTAATAAATGCATAACGTATCTTCACATGTACCTATGTGTGGCAGATTCGTGCAAATATTATAAGAATTATTGTGTATTTAATGGTAGAAGCATATAATTTGGACCACATACACGACACAAATAAAGGTTCAAATTTAGATATGAAGCCATCTCAGATTTTGCCTATTACAAAAATGGCGGGCATTGAAAATGGTGACTATACATATGTGACTAATAGCACGATAACTTTTGAACAAGACGTCAGATTTTAATCAAATTTGGTATATGTATAGGTTCTTTTTTTAGCGAATAAGAACGAGCTCTTAAACCGGAAGAATCGGTTTACCAGAAGTTGTGCTTTTACTGTTTTTTATGTAAAAATATGTTGTTTCTTTATCAATTCTTTCACCCTGCATATATAAATTTTTCAAAAAGGTAGTACTGCCATTGAAAAGAGTGTAAACATATTTTTTAGGAAATATTTTTGAACTTTTTAGTTATGTTAATTACCATTTAATAAATGCATATCATATGCTTACATGTACATATGGGCGGCAGATTCATTTTGAATGCCCTCCATTTTTGTAAATGGTATGGTATAACTAGAACCAAACCCAGACATTAAAAGTGAAAGTTATCCTCCAACACCAAATTGTTCTATATGGTCCACATAATGTTCAGAAAAAAATTACACTATTTTGAGCGTCGGGTTTGAGGGGTAGAGGGGGGAGAAATCGGTAAATTCGTAGTTGTTTACGTTTTTCGTCAATATTTCTAAAAGTATGCGGTTTAGCATTAATAACCTTCTATACAAAAATGTTTTACATTCAATTTAAAATAAAAACGGTGCAGTTGCTATGCATAATCCTTCTAAAATGAGCGGTTCAAAAGTTACGGAGGTAGTATAGTATAATTGGTCCAAAAAAGGCCTAACTCAGACATCCAAAGTAAAAGTTTTCCTTTAACACCAAATTGTTCTATATGGTCCACATATTGTTCAGTAAAAAGTTACACCATTTTGAGCGTCCGGTTTGGGGGAGGGGGAGACGGGGGAGAAGTCGGTAAATTAGTAGTTTTTCGTCAATATTTCTAAAAGTATGCTTTAACAAAAACAGTGTTTTATAAAAAAATGTTCTACGTGAAATATAAAACAAAAAAGGTCCTATACATATTTGTTATAAAATCAACGGTTCCAGAGTTACGGAGGGTAAAATGTGGAGGTTTTCGATACTTTTTATATTCGTTGGCAATTTATAGAAATTTTCTTTAACAGGATTATGTTTTGTAAATCAAATTTACTATTTCAGTGGCCGATGATATGTTAGTGATAAGCCTTTGAAGAAACGTCAGCCTCACCACCCAAAATTATCATCAATTGCCCAGATAATATAAAAAGTATCGAAAACCTCCACTTTTCACCCTCCGTAACTCTGGAACTGTTGATTTTATAACAATTATATATAGGACCTTTTTTGTTTTAAATTTTATGTAGAACATTTTTGTATAGACCATTGTTTACGCTAAAGCATAGTTTTAGAAATATTGACGAAAAACGTAAAAAAACTACTAATTTATCGACTTCTCCCCCATCCCCCCCCCCAAACCGGACGCTTAAAATGGTGTAACTTTTTACTGAAGAATATGTGGACCATATAGAAGAATTTGGTGTTGGAGGAAAACTTTTACTTTAGATGTCTGGGTTGGGCCTTTTTTGGACCAATTATACTATACTACCTCCGTAACTTTGGAACCGTTCATTTTAGAAGGATTATGCATAGGACCTTTTTTATTGCAAATTTAATGTAGAACATTTTTGTATAGAAGATTGTTCATGCTAAACCCCTTTAGAAATATTGACGAAAAACCTAAAAACTACAAATTTACCTATTTTTCCCCCCTCTCCCCCCAAACCCGACGCTCAAAATGGTGTGACTTTTTTCTGAATATTATGTGGACTATATAGAACAATTTGGTGTTGGAGGATAACTTTCACTTTGGATGTCTGGGTTATGCCATTATTTGGATCAATTATATCATACTAAAAAGACAAAATCTAAGATGGCCTCATATCCAAATTTGAATCTTTGTATGTGTAGTATGTGTGGTCCAAATTGTATGTTTCTACCATTAAATGTACAATAATGCTTATATTATTATTTGCACGAATCTGCCGCACATAGGTACCTACATGTGAAGATACGTTATGCATTTATTAGATGGTAATTAATATAACTAAAGAGTACAAAATAGTTTCTAAAAAATTTTTTACGCCCTTTTCAATGCCGGTATTACCTTTTTGAAAAATTATAATATACAGGGTGAAAGAATTGAAAAAAAAACAACATATTTTTACAAAAAAAAATCAAGAAAAATACAACCTCTGGTAAACCGATCCTTCCGGTTCAGGAACTCGATATTACACGTCAAAAAACGAACCCATATACCAAATTTGGTTGAAGTTGGACTTTTCGTTTAAAAGTTATCGTGCTAGTAGTCACATATGTATAGTCGCCGTTTTTAATCAACGCCATTTTTGTAAAAGACAAAATCTGTGATGGCCTCATATCTAAACTTGAACCTTTGGATGTGTAGTATATGTGGTCAAAATTATATGCTTATATCATTAAATGCACAATTCTTATAATATTTGCACGAATCTGCCGCACTATAATTCATTTATGAAAATTAAACAATTTTTATCCAATAGAACTTTCAGTGTCGACACAAAAATTCGCATATTTAGATGTTACATGTCTCATGTAACGCAGCCACTCTGACTAAATCTTCTTCCTCTTCTCCTAGCACTACAATCTGGATGGGACTTGGCACAACTTGCTTCCATCGCGAACGGTCGTTCATGATATTTAAGTCAGTGTGTAGTCCCATCTCTCCATTACATTCCTGGGCGTTCTAAGGGACCTTCTTTTTGTCGGGGCTTCTCCTCAGATTAACTTTGCCAGGCGGTTATTAGGGAGTCTATGAACATGGTCAGCCTATCTTATGGCTCCTCTACATAATCGGCGATTACAGATGATCAAGCGCGATCACGATTGTGTAGAGGGCATACTCGGCTATAGTTGCTCATGATCGTCTATGATCGCCCGTGACTGTAGACTGTAGACGATCCATGATTTTGCGGTTTTTTGGAGGCGCTTCAAAGGGAATCGTTCAGTAATAAATAACAAGTTAATAAGTAATAAGTAATTGTTGCGTTGACATGCCCACGCGATCTCCGATCATTCATTTCCAGTCGGAAAATATTTAGTCCAGGGCGCATCGGTTTTGAGATGGACGTTGAGAGGTGACTCAAATTTTTTTGCAGAAATTGCTTGAAAATAAATCAAATAATAATATTTGAGTTATCCTCCCTCTCAAAAAGGTCCGGAACATTGTTTAAATAATCAAAATGACAAAAAATGAAGGAAAAATTCGATTATATTCTTGGTTTTTTGATTATAACTTTAAAAGTATTTATTTCCCAGAAAAGTTGTACTAACATAAAAGTTGCGCAATTAAATTTTCTACAATATAAAATGGATTAAAAATTTAAAAAATTGTTGCCCTAGTTGCAAAATAGCAGTGATTGCGAAAAAAACATACAAAATCAAGTATTGGCATTTTACGTTTTTCAACCACTTATGCTACACTTAGGACCTTCATATTTCACCCAGAAAAACTTTATGATACAGTAAAACAATACTGTAAATTTCATTAAGATTGGTTCGACAGATTTTGCAAAATAAATTTCGCAATCTAGCTATCGCAAAAAAAAATCATTTTTTCAAAATGTTACAGGACCGAAAATAAAGCAGATAGCAAGTTGAAATTTTTTTGCTTATAAAAGTGTACTGTATCTTTCATTTGCAATTTGCAAAATTAAAATCGATTAATTACCACGGCGTCAGGAAATTTTTAAATAAACATTAATTTTTGGTGCTACTCGCAGGATAGCGGTGTTCGATTCACACAAGTTGATTTCCATCAAAATTTCTTCCAATCTTTATCTAATATATTATTTTCTTACTCTATATTTTGTTGTATTTTAATATTGTAATTCCACAAAAATCAAACTAATTTTATTATTGTTTGTGAAATATTGTTTAACCAATTGCATATATTTAAAAATAATAAACTTTTATTCTCTAAGTTAAAATATATGAACACAGAAAGTTTTTGCTAATAAAAGTGTTATTTCAAAGGATAGAGTATGTGTTTTTATTTTGCAATAAACAAATTTATTTATTTACATCGAAATGTAATAAAAATTAAAATGTATCAATCATTATCAAAGGTCATTGGAATGACCAATCAGAGCAAACTATCCGCTGTCCTGCGCGTAGCACCAAATGTTTATTTAAAAAAATTCCTGACGCCGTGGTGTTAATCGATTTTAATTCTGTAAAATTGCAAATGAAAGGTACAGTACATTTCTATAAGCAAAAAAAATCAACTTGCTATCTGCTTTATTTTCAGTCCTGTAATATTTTGAAAAAATGAATTTTTTTGCGAAAGCTGGATTGCGAAATTTATTTTGCAAAATTTATTGAACCGATCTTAATGAAATTTACCGTATTTTACTGTATAATATAATTTTTCTGGGTGAAATATGAAGGTCCTAAGTGTAGTATAAATGGTTTAAAAACGTAAAATGCGAATACTTGTTTTTGTATGGTTTTTTCGCAATCATTGCTATTTTGTAAAAAGGGTGACTATTTTTTAAATTTTTAACCAATTTTATATTGTAGGAAATTTATATACGCAACTTTTATGTCAGTACAACTTTTCTCGGAAATGAATACTTTTAAAGTTATAATCAAAAAACGAAGAAAAAAATCGAATTTTTCCTTAATTTTTTGACATTTTGATTATTTAAACAATATTGGAAAGAAATCCTTTGTAAAAGGTATAAAAATTTTTTATTAAAAATCCCTTAAAAGGGCTACATCGCAAAAAAACGTTTTCGATTTTTATAAAAAATCATCATCAGTGTTCGATAAACTGGATGCTAGCTGAGCCACAAAAGAAAAATATCCGGGTAAAAACCCTTTACATAAAATATAGATGCCGTAAAAGTGCATACTTCAATAAAAAGGCCTGTGATGGTCACATGGCAAACAGGATAATGCCCTAAGGTAAAGTATACAGGTTTCCCAACACGTGGGATCCAAATTGAGTTGATCACATTTCAATGACTTAATGGCAACTGGCAAAGAGTTGCCATTAAGTCATTGAAATGTGATCAACTGAATTTGGATCCCACGTGTTGGGAAACCTGTATACTTTACCTTAGGGCATTATCCTGTTTGCCATGTGACCATCACAGGCCTTTTATTGAAGCATGCACTTTTAAGGCATCTATATTTTATGTAAAGGGTTTTTACCCGGATATTTTTCTTTTGTGGCTCAGCTAGCATCCAGTTTATCGAACACTGATGATGATTTTTTATAAAAATCGAAAACGTTTTTTTGTGATGTAGCCCTTTTAAGGGATTTTTAATAAAAAAATTTTTATACCTTTTACAAAGGATTTCTTTCCAATTTTGTGATTGATGGTATACAGCCAACTACAGGAAAACTTTTTCTTTTCCTTGTGGATTTTTATTTAAACAATGTTCCGGACCTTTTTGAGAGGGAGGATAGCTCAAATATTATTATTTGATTTATTTTCCAGCAATTTCTGCAAAAAAATTTGAGTCACCTCTCAACGTCCAAATGTACTAATATTTTTACAGATGCGCCCTGGTCTAATTGTGCTTAGGTTAAAAAAGGTGCAATTTTTTATACTAAAAAGTTGATGCAAGCCGTACCCCGTACCGAAAAATCTCAATGCGATGGCAAATCGTATTTTAACTGGTATGGACTTTCTAAAAGTAGTGTCTAGTATAGTCGAGCTGGGAAATTTAGCGATATTAACCTATAAATTTACATTATATTGATTGTTTCCCACCTTTAGATGTATCGGACGAGTTTGGCAACTACCACTGTCACACTGACAGTTTTAGTTGACATACTCCTCTGATACAGTGTAGAGGTGGGAAACAATCAATATAATGTAAATTTTTAGGTTAATATCGCTAAATTTCCCAGCTCGACTAGTTTCATTTCTTTTTATCTCACAACTTAATACGTTCTCCATCTTTTGCGCTATTTTGCCGGTTATTAGCGCGCTCATCACTGTAAAAACATAATACTTAAAAAACATTTATATTTAGTTTCCTTTGTCTATTCGTACTACCTATTTGATAAAGGGAATTGTTGCTTAGCAGTAAATACGGAACTTGACTTCGTACATTAAATTAACTGTTGTGTAAATAACCGGCGACGGTCTGCAGAAATCATCTTCCGTCTTAACCTAATTTTGCATCCATCGTCAAAGCCTTTGCCTTTGCTCATCGCCTTCGCCTTGCAGCTTAAATTATAACTCACCAGTTCCTCCGTTATAACTCTAAAATCACTGCTACTGCTGCTTCGGTAAAATTAAGTGAAACACTCATATCGGGATTAAGACAATCCAAGCTGAGACAATTGCGCTACGGGTGGATCCGTTCTAGAGGTATATTATTTCGACATAAAAGGGAGCATTGTTCACCCTTATTTACCCTTTCGAGTTATACGTCGAATATTTCTGGCGCTTTCATGATATTTGCCGCAGTTGGATTATTGTTTCTTTATTCAAAGCTTACAGTCCAAGTAATGAAGCTTAAAATAGGACAAAACCTCGCAATTTTTACAGAATGGATCGATTTGCTTGAAAATTTGAGAATAGGTAGTGGATAGTCCAAGGAGCAAAATCTATATGATGCTGAAAGGCGCTTTTACCATGGGGGTGGTTGCCACCCCATGTAGGAGGTGGAAATTTTTTATTTTATTTTGACCAGAAAAGTTGGTAAAGATATTCATTCTAAGCAAAAAACATTCCATACATTTTTTTGATAAAATTAATAGTTTTCGATTTATTAAAATCAAAGTTTTTAATCAGTTTTCTGCTAATAACTAAAAAGTTTTCGTTTTATCAAAAGAACTCTGCTTAACAAAAATTACCTTTTAACAAAATAAGCCAAACTGTTTTCATTAATTTTCTTTAAGACCAATAGTAATCGAGCTGTACTTTATTATATGTTAGCTCTTCTTCGTCAAATGCTAAATTTTGTAGTTTCAAAGTCAAAGGACGAGAAAACTATGCATTTTTCGAGGATAACTTGTTTAAACTAATCCAAAGTACTTAAAAATATCTATCTCTTGAAATAAAAAAGTAGTTTCTAGCTCAAAAAGTAAGTGACTTATAATAAAAAGAATGTCAGTGCCTATTTTTTCAGCGAAAAAGTGATCGGAAACTTATCCCTAATCACCACCCTAATTAAAATTAGTCATTGACCTTATTTGGTCTTCTTTATTTATGTATTATTAATAGGTTCTAGAGGTTTGATCGGCTTGTAATGATTAGTTTTTCAAACAATCGAGTTAAAAGTGAATAACGAATTTTTGTATAGTTTGGCAAAAAATGTAATTTTCTTCATAATAGAAAGATTAGCATCAAAGATACGAAAAAATATTTAAGTATAAAATTGTAGGTTATTTAATTCCCAAGAACTTGGTTGGAAAATAAAAGTTTTACGACAAAAATTGAGTGAGCTATTGACAATTGAAACTTGTAATAACTTGCACTCATTTTGCGACTGAGGATTTTAAAAGGATTTGATATTAACAGCCTTATAGATCTTGTAAAAACCTACAAAATTATTTTTTAATAAACTTTATAAGATAAAAATTAAAAAGGTTACGGTTAAAAAATTAATATATGGAGAAATCCAATTGGAAGCATAATAATGTAAGTTAGCGGTGTTTTTAGTCATTGGCCTTATTTATTCTTCTTTATACAGTGTGTCCCGAAAGGATTGGTCATAAATTATACCACAGATTCTGGGGTCAAAAATAGATTGATTGAACCTCACTTACCTATATAAAATAGTGCACACAAAAAAGTTACTAAATGAAAATCGATTTTTTTTTTCATATATCGAAAACTCTTAGAAATTTTTTATTGAAAATGGAAATGTGGCATTCTTATGGCAGCAGCATCTTAAAAAAAATAAAGTGAAATTTGTCCACCCCATAAAAATTTTATAGGGGTTTTGTTCCCTTAAACTCCCCCCCCCCCCAAGTTCTGTGGACGTTCCAATTAAATTATTATTGTGGCACCATTAGTTAAACACAATATTTTTAAAACTTTTTTGTCTCTTTGTACTTTTTCGATAAGCCAGTGTTTATTGAGATATTTTGAATATTTGTCGAATCCACCACATATTTCTATATGGTACGATTATAGACCTGTTAATAATCTGAAAATTTATTTATAATTTACATTTTTAGGTATATTTTGAAAAAGAAGCCGCATCTCGATAAAAGGTGACTTATCAAAAAAAGACTAAGAGGCAAAAAAGTTTTAAAAATACTGTGTTTAACTAATGGTACCACAATAATAGTTTAATTGTAACGTACACAAACATTTGGGGAGTTTAAAGGAACAAAATCCCCATAAAATTTTTATGTAAATATATTAAAAAAGAAACCACATCTCGATAAAAACTGGCTTATCGAAAAAATACTAAGAGACAAAAAAGGTTTAAAAACATTGTGTTTAACTGATGGTACCACAACAATGAATTAATTGGAACGTACACAAAAGTTTGGGGGGGTTTAAGGGAACAAAACCCCCGAAGGGCGTTTTGTTCAAGTCAAGCCTAAACGACGCTTGACTTGAGATCTGTTCGTCTAGACCAGAGGTCCCCAAACTATTTTTTCTCATAGACCATTTTAAAAAATTTACTGGTGTCGGTGGACCCCCTGCTGATACATTTTTACCATATTCCAAAAACTCGTCCCAAAGGGCCTAGCCAGGTAAGATGATGAAAAGTGCCCCCAATTCGATTCGAATTTCATATAGGTCACCGTTTAGCATATATAGTGAAACTAAATTTCTGAAATTTTTAGCCCCCTAGGTGGTCATGTAACCCACCTAGAGCCTAATGAGGGTTTTTAGGTTTTTATTTTTTATCTCAGCCGCATCGAGAACTAGCGAAAAACTTTAAATAAAAAAGTTGTAAGCTTTAAAAAGTTCTGTCCGAAAATTTTTTTTTTCGTTTTAATTTTTGGCCGCAAATTTAAATTTTAGAACGATTTTAAAATTTTAAATGAGTATAAACAAAACTAACACATTAGTTGTCACGAAAAAAATATATAACGTGTATTTTTGCATAATGTTTCACTCTGAATTTTTTCAAATTTTTAAAATTGGTGAAACACACCTTTAAAAATAAAAAACCGCATTTTTTCGGTTTTTTTTTTCGTTTTTTGATACAATTTTATACATATTTCTCAAAAATGGTAACACCGTCACTGGAGTAGGTAAAAAACTGAAAAATAATTGGGGTTTGCTTAATAAAATTTTTTTGTAACGCCATCCATTTGCAAGATACAGGGCGTTGAAAAAACAAAATTTTACACATTTTTTACGATTTTGCCGAAACTACTGGCAACATTGCAATAAAATTTGGCGAGTTTTAAGAGGTAGTTGTTGTGCATTTTTTGACATACAATTAAGAATTTTATATTTATCATTGGCGCGCACAGGGGTAATGGTCTGAACTTTTTAAAGAAAAAAAATAGTACGCCACTGATATATTCCAAATCAACAATCGTTTTTGAATTCCTCGTTCAATTTGTGACAAAAAATCGATCTTCCTATTTTTTCATACGACGCGCCATTTTTACTCAAAAAATAAAACATCTTAACCCTTACAAAGTATCTTAACCCTTACTATGTCAAAGCCAATAATAATAAAAAAAAACCCTTACAAAGTACCCGAACTTCTATGAAATAAAATACTACTATTAGTAGTTTCTACATCTACATAAACTCGTTCATTATAAAAACTAATTCGAATACTTTGGAAGCGTTAGGATATTTTATTTTTTGCAGCAAAACGGCGCCTCGTATGAAAAAATGAGAAGATAGTTTTTTTTTATCGCAAATTGAACGAGGAATTCAAAAATGATTGTTAATTTGAAATATGTCAGTGGCCTACTATCTTTTTTCTTTAAAAATTTCAGACCATTACCCCTAAGCGCGCCAATCATGAATATCAAATCCTTAATTGTATGTCAAAACATGCACAATAACTACCTCTTAAAACTAGCCAAGTTTTATTACAATGTTGCCAGTAGTTTCGGCAAAATCGTAAAAAATGAGTAAAATTTTGTTTTCTTCAACGCCCTGTATCTTGAAAACGGATGGCGTTACAAAAAATTTTTATTAAGCAAACCCCAATTATTTCTCAGTTTTTTACCTACTCCAGTGACGGTGTTACCTTTTTTGAAAAATATGTATAAAATTGTATCAAAAAACGAAAAAAAAAACGAAAAAATGCGGTTTTTTATTTTTAAAGGTGCGTTTCACCAATTTTAAAAATTTGAAAAGATTCAGAGTGAAACATTATGCAAAAATACACGTTATATATTTTTTTCGTGACAACGAATATTTTAGTTTTTTTTTATACTCATTTAAAATTTTAAAATCGTTCTAAAATTTAAATTTACGGCCAAAAATAAAAAAAAATATTTTTCGGACAGAACTTTTTAAAGCTTACAACTTTTTTATTTAAAGTTTTTCGCTAGTTCTCGATGCGGCTGAGATAAAAAATAAAAACCTAAAAACCCTCATTATGCTCTAGGTGGGTTACATGACCACCTAGAGAGCTAAAAATTTCAGAAATTTAGTTTCACTATATATGCTAAACGGTGACCTATATGAAATTCGAATCGAGTTGGGGGCACTTTTCATCATCTTACCCGGCTAGGCCCTTTGAAAATCTTACGATAGAAATTGGCGTCGCGGGTGAGTTCTACCCCTAAATTCGGAGTGGTTAAAATAAATAAAAAATAGTAGGCATATTTTCTTGCGATCTCTTTATTAAAATAATAATGATAACAGACTTAATAGAATTAAAATGAAACTAATAACGCTACTTAACCTCAACAATGCAAATCAATAATAAAAAATACCCATAATTTTAATGAGAGGGATATACTTGATGGATTGACAGCAAATTATCAATAATGGGCTTCAGCTTTGTAAACATTAACGCAAAACTCCCCGATCTGTGATGTTTAATCTGCTCCTTTTTTTGTTAATAGGTTTGTAACGACTCCAAAACTTATATATAAAAATGATATCAAAAGTTTTCTCTAAAGATAAAGATATTTCAGAATATTTTTCAGGTATTTCTGCCTGCAGCCAAAATGTTTGATAGACTTTTTTAAATTGCACCTTCAGCTCTTCATTGGTGCTGTAATTCTCTTGTAATACCACATCCGCCACTTCCGTTTCATCAAATGGATTTATGATCCATGGTGGTATTTCCATCTTAAAAATATCTTCAAATCTGCTTTTGAAGTCATCATGCAGCGCATTTAAATGTTGAAGGTATGTCCGAATATCTTTATCAAGACATGCTGTATATGACAAGTTTGGAAACTGTGAGAATTCGCGCCGACTAATATTTTGCTTAATAAATTTCAATTTTCCTAGAAAAGCCGAAATTACACTCTTTGTTTTTATTAAATTTAGGATATCCCCTTGTAACTGCAAGTTAATGTCAATAAATTTGTTGTGAAATTGTTGTTAGTGTCAATAAATTTTTTGAACAAATCTGTCAAATACGCGATATCTGCTTTCCATTTGATCAGGTTTTCTTTTAAATCTGGATCTTTACTTTCCAGAAACAGTTTAAGAACAAAAATTTACCTGTACAAAAATGGAGAGAATTAAATTTTACACAATTGTGATTTCTTTAATTTTTTTGCCAAAATCAATATTTCAGGTAGTACGTACCTATGCGATAAAGACGCGAGCATAAGACCTGATTAATTTGATAGCAGTGGTTTTTGTTGAATATCTCTTCCATTTTCAACTTTTCGAAAAAAATGGTAGGAACTGAAATGGTTCCAAATAAATCGTGTTTACAATAATTATTACAATTTTTTTAACCATTTTTTTCGTGTGGTCAATATTTTCCGAGTTAATTGTACTTACAGCAGACGCCTATATTTTTGACTCGTATTTTTATTATTCCACGTATTTTTTTTGTATTGTAAAACTATACAAATCCTTTTAACCACCTAAAGTTCTGTATTTTGGCTATCTGTGGGCAAATTCAGTCAAATCGGAGAACCTGTATTTTGGCAATGGAGGGCAATCTAAAAAACCTTATTTTAACGTTTTCTACGCTAAAATTTGATCAAAAACTTGTTTTTAATCATAATAACTTGTTATTATGCGTTATAAGGACATTTTTGAATCCCTACTATTAAAACATTATTTTTCTATTGATATTTTACGATAAAAAAATGCAAATTTGTTTAAATAAATACCAAATCATTATAAAATTTCCGTGGACCCCACTTACAATTTGTGAACCCCCTTTTTATTTTACGCCAACGTAGACCCCTGTTGAGTCCCTCGTGGACCCCTGGGGGTCCACCTGGACTACTTAGAAAATTACTGGTCTAGACGAATGGTGGTCTGCAGATTTGAACCAACCATCTACCGTCCTAATTTTGCATCATCAAATCCTTTGATTGTGCTTCGGTAAAATTAAGTGAAACACTCATATCGGTATTAAGACAATCCAAGCTGAGACAATTGCGCTCGGACGGGTGGATCCGTTCTAGAAGTGTATTATTTCGACATAAAAGGGGGCATTGTTCACTCTTACTTACCCTTTCGAGTTATACGTCGAATATTTCTGACGCTTTCATGAGATTTGCCGCCGTTGGTTTATTGTTTCTTTATTCGAAGCTTATGGGGACTGCCGCAAATTATTTAGTTGAAATTGAGCACAAAGTTTCTCTCTCTTTTATTTCCTTGTTTTATGAAATGTAACAGTCATATTAATAGCATACTATAGCTAATATAGCTATCGTATTATACAGGGTGCTTCATTCCATACGAGTCGATCTCTGCACGAAAAAGGACTTAATTATCAAGGTTTTTTGTGTCATAAAAATATACAAGACCGTTAATAACAATTTCAAAATAATGTGAGTCACACAGGGTGCTCCATCTTATATTTTTTCTTATCGTGGTTAAAAATGAGATATAATGATACGTAAAAAGAATAATTGTAACTGTTCTCTATACCTAAATACACGGTAGTATGAAGTATTTTGGTTTTTATAAAAAAAATGTAGAAGAGTAGGGATACCATTCAACACTATGGTATATGCTCTCAATTTTACAGACGATCAAATAACAGTGGCTCAATATTATGAAGATTTAAACTATATTCCCGAAATCTAGTTGAAGAATAATAAGATAAGGGCCTAGAAGTCAATAAAAAGAATACCGAACTTGTGCGTTGGAGAACAACAAAAAGATCGCTAGTCGAGGAAATAAAACTGAAAAAATGGCAAAACCTCGCAATTTTTTCGTCCAGCATCGATTTGTACAAAAATTTGGGATTGGGCTCACTACACCCTCTAGTTCATTTTCTATATTGAGCCGTTGCACGCTTTTGGGGTTTTGGGTGAAAACTACCCCTAATTGTAAAAAATTATAAAATAACATTTTAATTTTCTATATCATGCTTAAGGACGTTGATTATTTTTAGAGGTGTAACCTACCACCCCTTATTGTCAAAAATTATATAAAAACATTGTAAACTTTAATATGGGTAAAATTTGGTTTTGATTGGTTAAATAATGATTGTTTTATACTTTAGGATAAAATATAATATTATTTCAACCCTTAAAAACCACTTTTAATAACATTACAATTTTTATAAGTAGATAATTTAATAGATCTATACAGAAAAAAAAGTAGAAATAAAGAATTACAAAAACATTTATTTACATAAAAATACGAATTTACAAATATGTATTGTTATATTTCTATTTGATATGAAAATTAAATTTTGATAATTATAAACAGAATTCAATTTAATATAAAATATTTTCAATTTTCTCAACCACGGGCATATAAATTTAGAACAACCTGTATACAACAAATTGTTATATTTAATTTTAAGAAGTGATTAGAAGAAGCATACGAAACTCGGGACAATGCGCCGAGAATAAACAAAGTGAATGACGCGTACCATTATCGTTGTTCGCGGAAGGTTCGATCATTAGGCTATGCTAAATAAGACTCAGTTGAAATATATAATAGGTCATTATCGTTGTTCGCGGAAGGTTCGATCATTAGCCTATGCTAAATAAGACTCAGTTGAAGTAGATAATAGGTCATTAAATTTTGTAAATAGTAGAAAGTAATTTTAGAATTGGAATTAACTATTTTTTTTTTGAAATCCATTAAGCATATTTAGAAAGATTAAAAATTGGTTTTGAGGAATACTGCGAATGAGAGTTGGTGGTGGAAGGTTGATTTGTGAATCTGGAAGGGATATTTAGAAAGTAGGGGAATGAATGAAAAATAGAGATCGGAATGTTTGGAGCTGTCGAGAAGGGAAGTCCAGTAGTAGACGGTAGTGTACGGAGAGTGAGAAAGCCGGTGTAGTTCCGTGAGTGTGGAGTATCTATCGTGGAACGAGAGGTAGGCCAGGTTGAGAGTAAAAGAACCTCCTTGAGCCAAGAGTGTCCCGGTAGCTGATTGCAGTTTCGAAAAAGGTACAGCATCACGACAGAAGCAGGTACGAGAGCTATACGAGCTAGTTTTCAAAGGAGAACATTACTGAAAGCCAGGACGAGGTTTTGATCGCAGCCAAGGATAGCAGGAAACGGGTCTTGTGTGAAGACATTCTCAGTTCACCAGAAAAAGGTCAGTCTCATTTGTTTGGACATGAATGTATGGGTTTTTCGTATTAAATACCACATTATAAATTGAAAAACATAATAAATAATATCAGAAAAGCTTCATCAAACTTAAATAGAATTGTTGCTAATAAATCCTAATAGTTAAATGTTAATAAAAACTTTCAATTGGAAACCAAAAGGAAATAAGATTCCCATTTGTAAATGTTATGTTTAAGAATAATAAGATCTAGCAAATATTAAGCAGTGATTGCCATTTAAATAAAATAAACAATATTTTGATTATAATTGTAACCCATATGTGTGTATTATTTTACTCTTTTCTTTCCTATCCCGATTAGGAACCATTGAGAAATACTTAGAAGCCACGAGAGTAAGTAATTAATTTTATAATTCGCCCTGAGATTGAAAACATATTGATATGTGATCTGGTAAATTAATTAGATTATGATTAATGCATTGATTAAATTAAATGACATATAAGAATATTATCTCATATCAATAATCAAGATCACATCAGTATATACAAATAAAAATACAAATAGTTTTTTAGTCATCTTCCAGTATACGAAACGGTCCTGTGGTGTTATACATACATTGAAAATGATCCATAAGCGGACTATTCGAATTTTTCGAAAAAAATTCGTTTTATAAACATAGCTCCTTTATTTTTGGCGATAAAAAGTTTTTTCAAAAATTATTTTGTAGAATTTTTGAAGAGTTATAAGACTGTCTAAACTAAATTTCGTAAGATCCCTTAGTTTTTAATTAGGGTGGGTTTAAAAGGCTCGAATAAGGGGGTGTTTGCTCGTAAATCGATATTTTAAATAGCTATATCTCGCTAACTGTTTACTCTAATGAAAATCTATGGACAAGATGGTTTTAATTATTAAAAAAGCGCTACAATTTAGTAGTCCATGATTTTTTTCGTATCTCCAGTATTTTCGGAGATATTTTGAAGTAAAAGGGGAAAAATAGGAAATTTGAAAAAAATCAATTTTTCTTTAAACTCCAGTTTTTCTAAAATTAGGTCTTTTAAATAGGTCAAACTTCTTGAGTGTATTGATAATACAAATATAAAAGGAATTACAGAAAGGTCATGACCAATTTTTAATTAGGAGTTGAATTTCTGGGTTGTTTTCACTGATTTTTTCATAGAGAAAAGCAGGTACGGACTTTTTTTGATCATAAGTCGCTTAATTTTCATGCTAGAAGCTTTATGTTATTATTTTTTGAAAGGTCTGACTGTATACTTAAAAAAAGAATATTTAAGTTTTCCTCGAAAAATAAGTTTTTTTCGTTATTTGGCTTTGAATATTTTAAATTATGCATTTGACTAAAAAACTAACTTTTAACATGCCGTGTCTCGGTTTGTATTGGTCTTAAAGATAATTACAGAAAAATAATTTGAAAAACAAAAATTTATACCATTTATATTCAGTTGCAATGCGAAGGCAAAACAATCTTATTTTTCACTTAGAATAGGGAGCGCAGTCCAGCACTCTGAATCGACGATTTTCGACTCTTATTGGAGTCTCATCGGAGAGACGTAGGTCTGCTGCTCCATACTCTAATGCTGGCCACTCACTTACGGATATCGAAGAGGCCATGGCATGCAGGCCAGGACTGAAGGTCGTTATTTGAGTAGTTAAGTTAATGAACTGCAGTTGAGACGCCACACACATGAAGTTTTGTGATCGAGCGTGCCAACGCCTTTACAAAAACTGCGTGTATGTGGTGATTTTGGCTTCAATTAACCGCCTGTCAGTCGCTCGGCCTCTTCGATATCCGTAAGTGAGTGGCCAGCATAAGGGTTTTTTTACTACGGAGACCAAAGGATGGTATCGCTTAGTATCCTACTCTTAATTTTGGTGAACGCGCGTATTTAAAATAATGCATCTGGCGATCGATAATGTGGTACGAGCAGTACTTACGAGGGATACCAGGGAGCGAGGGTCGGTACCTCGTCATGAGCACAACTTAAGTGACCAACATCGAGAGTTTATCCCATGTGGGGGATTTTCCCGTTTAATGACTTCTTGCTTTGTTGGGATGTTATCTTTCTCTCGTTGGTCTTCTATGTCTTCTAGCTGGATTTTTGCTTCTTGCAATCTCATCTCGCTTCTTATATTTAGTGTTTCCTCAAAATTTTCTACCCATTCTTCTGCTATCTGGTCCTGCATTGATAATCTATTAGGCTTGAATTCTTTACCGTTCATGTTAACCTTCTTGTAGAATTTTCGCGCTTTTATTTATATGTTGTTTTATGTTGTTCATTTTTTTAATTGGTTTTTTAGATGCACCTTTTTTCTTTTCAGTATTCGTTTTTCGTCTCGTCTCAGTTACCTATCCTCTTTTCCTACTTGTTTCGTTCTTCGTCCTTGGAGTTTTTTATACGCTTGAAGTTTTTTTTGCGCTGATTGTAGACCAGGGCGCATCTGTAAAAATACTTGTACATTTGGACGTTGAGAGGTGACTCAAATTTGTTTGCAGAAATTGCTTGAAATAATTCAAATAATAATATTTGAGTTATCCTCCCTCTCAAAAAGGTCCGTAACATTGTTTAAATAATCAAAATGTCCAAAAATAAAGGAAAAATTCGATTTCTTTCTTCGTTTTTTGATTATAACTTTAAAAGTATTCATTTCCGAGAAAAGTTGTACTAACATAAAAGTTGCATAATTAAATTTACTACAATATAGAATTGGTTCAAAATTTAAAAAATAGTCAACCTTGTTGCAAAATAAAAATAATTGCGAAAAAACCATACAAAAACAAGTATTCGCATTTTACGTTTTTCCACCATTTATGCTAAACTTAGGATCTTTATATTTCACCCGAAAAAACTGCATGATACAGTAAAACAATACTGTAAATTTCATTATGATCGGTTCAATAGATTTTGCAAAATAAATTTTGCAATCCAGCTTTCGCAAAAGAAATTAATTTTTTCAAAATGTTACAGGACTGAAAATAAAGCAGAGATCAAGTTGAAATTTTCTTTGCTTATAGAAGTGCACTGTACCTTTCATCTGCAATTTGCGAAACTAAAATCGATTAACCACCACGGCGTCAGAATTTTTTTTAAATTAACATTAATTATTGGTGCTACGCGCAGGACAGCGGATAGTTTGCTCTGATTGGTCATTCCAATGACCTTTGATAATGATTGATATATTTTAATTTTTATTACATTTCGATATAAATAAATAAATTTGTTTATTGCAAAATAAAAACACATACTCTATCCTTTGAAATAACACTTTTTTTAGCAAAAACTTTCTTTGTTCATATATTTTAACTTAGAGAATTAAAGTTTATTATTTTTAAACATATGCAATTGTTTAAACAATATTTTACAAACAATAATAAAATTAGTTTCTAATTTGTGGAATTAAAATATTGAAATATAACAAAATATAGAGTAAGAAAATAATATATTAGATAAAGATTCAAATAGACAAGGCGGAAACGGCGGGTTCGTTGGGAAAAATATTCCCATGAGATATTTTTGCATAATCACATTCGTGAGACATCCCAGAATAAGGTTCAAGAAGTCGCCCACGAGAAAAGTGGGCCAATTTTTTTTTAACAATTTTTTTTTAATCAAATTGCAAAAATCAATATTTTGGCCCGGACTAATTTTTTTTTAGGTTTTTTGGACCATTCTGGACAAAAAAGGTCTCTTATAATTTTTCTCTAAAGTTGATCTTTTTCGAGTTATAAGCAACTTAAAATTTGAAAAACGCGAAAATGGCTATTTTTAAGGCTTAATAACTCGGTCAAAAATTATTATTTTGAAAGTCAGAAAGTGACTAAATCAAAGTTTAAAGTCGCCGTTACATGCTCCTGAAGAAATCTGTGTCATTAATTTACTGCTAAGCTGTTATTTTTAATTAATAACAATGAGTGGTTGTATCGTATTGACGCTGCTGTAAATGTGAGTGCGAGTAAGATGCACAATTGGACTGCTGGAATAGCTTCTCTCTCGCACTCAGCATTTACAGCCCCGCACACGTGCATGGTGCTTATTATTATTACTTAAAAATAACAGCTTAGTAATAAAATAATGACAAAAATTTCTTCAGGATCTTGTAGGGGGGGCTTCAAACTTTGATTTAGTCATATATTAGAGAGATATCGCAAATGCAAACGATAATATCGTGTCAAGACGTAAATAACGTATAACGTTCTATTTCAGCACAGGCAACAAGAGAGTTATCGCAAATGTTCTGGGGCGGGGCTTAACGTTATTATGACAACCGACGTTTGGTATTACAATGTAACCTAGAAATTAATTTTGAGGAATACTGTAATTGTTTTTTATTGAAAAATGAATTTGGATATCGAGCTGGTTGACATGCATTTTAATTTTAATGATTTAACCAACAATAAATATAAATAGTTAGTATAAAAATAATATAAAATATCTGAATAAATAATATCCTAACCACAAAAAGTAGTCTATTGTAGACAAAATAAAAATGCACGTGTTTCTCAACATAAGATGATTCACAGTATTTAGTTTATAAAATTTGTATTCTATACATTATTTTTATGTTTCATCCCAAATGTCAAATTAGCGTTAACGTTATTACCGTCCCTTATTTCAACCTAAATAGCGGGACACGCTATCCGGTATTAGCGTAACATTCATTCTGCGCTTGCGTACATGTCAAAATAGCGTATTCCGCTATTAGCGTGCGATAAAAATGCATTTGCGATATCTCTCTATTGACTTTCATAATAATAAATTTTAACCGAGTTATTAAGCCTTGAAAATCGCCATTTTTCGTTTTTTTCAATTTTAAATTGCTTATAAGTCGAAAACGATCAACTTTAGAGAAAAATTATAAGAGACCTTTTTTGTCCAGAATGGTCCAAAAAATTAATGAAAAAATTGTTCGGGCCAAAAATATTGATTCATGCAATTTGATTAAAAAAAATTGTTAAAAAAAAATTGGCCCACTTTTCACTTGGGTGACTTCTTGAACCTTATTCTGGGATATCTCACGAATGTGATTATGCAAAAAAATCTCATGGGAATATTTTTCCCTTCGAACCCGCCGTATTCGCCTTGTCTAAAAGAAATTTTGGTGGAAATCAACTTGTGTGAATCGAACACCGCTGTCCTGCGCGTAGCACCAAAAATTAATGTTTTTTTAAAAAATTGCCTGACGCCGTGGTAATTAATCGATTTTAATTTTGCAAATTGCAAATGAAAGATACACTACACTTCTATAAGCAAAAAAAATTCAACTTGTTATCTGCTTTATTTTCAGTCCTGCAACATTAAAAAAAAATGAATTTTTTTGCGAAAGCTGGATTGCAAAAATTATTTTGGAAAATCTGTTAAACCGATCCTAATGAAATTTACAGTGTTGTTTAAATATATCATAAAGTTTTCTGGGTAAAATATGAAGGTTCTAAGTGTAGCATAAATGGTTGAAAAACGTAAAATGCAAATACTTGTTTTTGTATGGTTTTACTCGAAATTATAGCTATTTTGCAGCAAGGGTGACTATTTTTTAAATTTTTAGCTAACTCTATATTGTTGGAAATTTAATTACGCAACTTTTATGTTAGTACAACTTTTCTCGGAAATGAATACTTTTAAAGTTATAATCAAAAAACGAAGAAAGAAATCGAATTTTTCCTTTATTTTTTTACATTTTGATTAATTAAACAATGTTCCGGACCTTTTTGAGAGGGAGGATAACTCAAATATTATTATCTGAATTATTTTCAAGCAATTTCTGCAAAAATTTGAGTCACCTCTCAACGTCCATCTCAAAACAGATGCGCCCTGGACTATTGTGCAAGTTCGACCTTCGTATCATCACTTAAGATGCTACCTCTTCCAATATAGTTCTACACGACCTCCAATAGTTACTAATATCTTCAAATACCTGTACAGTCATCTAGCTTACCTTCCAGACTTTCCTCAAATTTCTTAGTAATTGCAATTGATTTTTTTAATTTATACTTCTTTAGGCGCGAGAGTGAAATTTTATGATTCTGGGCGCATGCGCACACAGACAGTATGTAGTTCGTTGATAGTCTTTCAAGTTATTTATGCATTAGCGCAAATAAGTAATTAAAAGAATATATTAGTATTTTTAGTAAAATTTTTTTTATGATAATTTTTGTGTCTTTGGATTTGTCTTCCTCGGGAGTAAGATAATAAAGTATCTATTAGAACATTTTATCCTTCACTTGATCAATCTATTTGTCACCTTGATGTGTAATTATATTCGAGACGTCACCTACACAGGGCTGGATAGCTTCGTTGGTAGAGCATTGGACCAGAGATCGAGAGGTCCCCGGTTCAAATCCCGGACGATTTATAGTTTTTTTTTATAATTTTTGGTATTGTTTTAATAAAAATTTTTTGAAAGTGGTAGGTAAGTATTAAAGTTAGTTTAATATTTAAATAAAATACAAATAAACTGTGAAGTATATTTATTTCGTTGAAATTATATAATAGAAATATAACTTCTTACGTGCGTAAAACGTACACACACATTCTTTTTTAATGCTCTTACGTTATATTTTCTTTATTAGCTCCTCTGAATTTCCTTTCGTTGGGGATTTTAGCTGTTATTTTCATTTAGACAAGGTAGTGGTCTGAGTCTATGTTTGCTCCTCGTCTTTCACATACGTCTATTATGTAGCTGAAATGTCTAGCTTCGATTAATGTTACTGGCAACTTCATTGAGACGGCCAAGTGTATCAAACGAGTTCCGTTTTTGTTCGAAATAATTTTAATTGTATGAAATACTGTCCTCCATTGTAGGTTTATGTCCGTATTATCTGTAATAAGTTGTACCTGGGCATCTTTATTAATTAGTCCTGTCGCCAGGGGGGGTACAACGGCGTCCTTAATTCAGATGGACTTACCCAAGTTTTTTTTATGTATTTTGACCCGTGGAACACGAATTTTTTGGGTAACAGTTGATCCGGATGTCGATAAGATTGTTATAAACAAAGAACTTGAGGAATTTCATAACAGCGATTTTTCGCAAAACCAAATATTTTTTTGTATTTTTTGGGTGATTCTCAGCAAAAAATGGTCTTACAAGTTTTTTCGTAGGACGCGTAGTTTTCGAGATATACGCGGTTAAACTTTGAAAAAATCGAAAAAGTGCAATTTTTGAACCGGAATAACTTTTGATTAAAAAATAAAGTAGCAATTCTGATTACTGCATTTGAAAGCTCAAGTCAAATTCTATCGGTCTTGATTATTTGCATTGCTAAAAAATAAGTTTTTATTTGTTAAACAAAGGTATAAACACATAGTGTTTCCCGGGCCCAATGCATGCGTTTTAATGGACGTAATGTACGTAGAAATTCTGTATGCGCGCCTACTCGTTCGATTTCAAATTAGAAATGCATTGAAAACATCATTCAATCACTATGTGTTGATAGCTTTGTTTAACAATAAAAACACTAATTTCTAGCAATGAAAATAATCAAAACCGATAGAATTTTACTTGAACTTTCAAATGTGGTAAGCAGAATTGCTATTTTATTTTTCAATCAAAAATTATTCGGGTTCAAAAATTGCAATTTTTCGATTTTTTGAAAGTTCAACCCCGTTTATGCCAAAAACTATGCATCCTACCAAAAAACTTTTAAAATAATTTTTGCTTAGAATGACCCAAAGAATACAAAAACATGTTTTGTTTTGCGAAAAATCGCTGTTATGTGATTCCTCAAGTTCTTTGTTTATAACAATCTTATCGACATCCGGATCGACTGCTACCCAAAAAAATCGTGTTCTACGGGTCAAAATACATAAAGAAAACTTGGGTAAGTCCATCTGAATTAAGGAGGCCGTTGTACCCCTACTGGCGACAGGACTAAATTCCGCGTTATTTACCTTGTCGCTCCTTAGTTTTTATTTCCTTATAAAACTGTCTACACTGACAATTTTCTAGGTATTGTTTTTTTTTTGAAAAAAGTTGTTTCCATATATTATTTTGTATTCGTGTATAACCTATGTTTTACCTTTAACATTTCTGTACTGTTTTCCGTTAGATAGATACAAATCATTTAAAACTTTCATTAAGGTGAGCTTTTCGAGCTCGAAATACATCGTCGAAGATAACTGTCTAAAAGAAAAATGACCAGCAGTGTTCATTATTCTGGAAATGGCATCATAAATATCAGTGCAATGAAAGTTGTCAGACATTTTTGCATTCTACAGTTGCGGCTCCAAAAAATCTCATTTTTCCATTTGCGTGATGGATAGTGCACGGAGATGAAGCTGATGTTTACGTTTTTAGTTGAAAGGGATTTGGAAAACGGTGAAATATGTACGACTTATGTGCATTTAAGCTTAAGTGAATAACAATATTGTAAAAAAGGGAGATTTTAATGATTGGACATTGCAAAAACAAATGAGAAAATCGTAGCAAGATATGGGGACGCTAAAACCAATGAAAATGGGGTAATGGGAAACAATTAATGTAATTCTGAGAACAGCACTCTCTGAAAATCTTAAACGGATTCTAGCAACATAAAAACACACAGTGCAAGTATTCTAAAGGTGCCGATGGGGGATGGAGCCTATACGCAGTATTATAGATGGTCTAGAAAGAGACACAGACATGGACACTCACCAAGGCCAATGAGGATAAAATAGTAAAGGCACAGAGAGCGATGGAAAATCGTTGCTCGAGGTAAGACTGATAGACAAAAAACAGACAAATGGTTTAGAAGCAAAAACAAAGTAAAAGACGCAAGAAAACATGCTGCCAACTTAAAAAGGAGCTTCGGTGGACACAATGCCCGGCTGAAGGATAAAAGATGGAACCATGAAATACAACAATGGAGACCATCGTTAGAAAAGAGAAGCAGAGGAAGGCCACAAGTGAGATCGGCTGATGACATTAAGAAGATTGGAGGACAAAATTGGAAGCAAGTGGCGTAAAATAGAAAACACTGGATTGACTTGGGGAAGGCGTATGTGCAAAGTTGGTTTACAAGAAACGCACATTTGTACAAGTAGAAGATGTAAGTACAGTATATCGCACACCTAGTTCAATAGTGCCACAAGTGCAAAACACAATATTCTCGAGAAATGAGCAAAACGTTCTGTAGTAAACGCGTTTTGCCCTGTAAATAATTTATTTTGAGAGTGACTGGCTTCAAAATTACAATTTAGGTAGTAAATTATACACTTATTGGCTGGATCTTATTACAATTTATTAAAAATAAAACGTTATTATTGTTTTGATAGTTATGGCGATATTGCATTGTGAAGAAAGTCATTTATAAAACAATACTTAGGAGATACGGCGGCAATATAATGAAAAAATCAATTGATTTCTGCAGTTGTGGCCGTATTGAATTATACCGGTTGTATTGTGGCAGTGTATATCATCGCCACATCTCTCTTGATTTTTGCAGTTGTGGCCGTATTGAACGTATTGAATTACATCGGTTGTATTGTGGCAGTGTATATTATCGCCACATCTCCCAGTTATGGCCGTATTGCATTTTAAAAACCTCCAAAAACCCTACAGTGAAATTCCGAAGTAACTTACTTTATACTTATCCAAAACAATATTTTAGTTCAGGCTGTATTGCATTAGATGGGCCATTATATAGGCAATATTGTACAGCCTTAACCCAAAATTCCAATTTTTTGCCGTTGTGGCACAGTTGAACTAGGTGTGCGATAATACAAGAAACAAGCATATCAGAAGTGGGTGCAAGCAATGATAGTCGAACATATATGCAAGACCAAATAAAGAAGTAAAAAATCTAATGAAAAAGCAAATAATATTTCCTTGATAAGTAAATGCGAAAAACTCAACCAATACATAGAGTCAAAAAGATCAAGAGAAGCATGAAAACAGTAAAAAAACTTGATAAAAACAAAAAAGAAGCAAGTAGAATAGATTTAATAGCAAAAAGCTCTTAATGTTGTTCTGAAGCTATTTTCTTGTGGCATTTTTATAATTAATTAGTTTTGATGGGAAATAAGCCACAATTTTACTAAAAAAATGATTTTATTAACGTTTTTTTTAGTATTTCTTGTATTTTGCCAACGGGATCCAATTTGGTCGTCGAAACGTCTTAAATAAAATCATTTTTTTAGTAAAATTGTAGCTTATTACCCATCAAAACTAGTTAAAAAGCTCTTAAATCGAACATTACTCACAACTCCTGACTGAAGCAATCCACGAACACCATTACAACATATAAAGTGGAATACGATAAAGATAATGAAATAACAGTACAGCAAGTCGAAGATACAATACACACGCAAAAAAATCTAAAAACATGAGGACCTTAAGGTTCTTTTTATTTATTAAGCTCAACAGGTCTCGTAGGCCTAGGACTAAAACGTTTACATTGCTGATTACATTTTATTCTAGTCTTTAAAATTTTATTTAATTAGAGTTCAGTCTTTTATACGCTCCTTCACCATCTCCCTCCACTTCTTCTATTCAATCCAAGCTCTTTCCATCTCTCAATGTTACCTTTCTTCAGGTCTTCGTACATACTGTCCCTCCATCTTTTTTTTTTGCCTGCCTTTTCTTCTGTTTTGCATTGGTCTTCGTGAAAGTAGTATTTGTGGCATTATTTTACTTCCCATTCTTTCGATGTTCCCCAAATGTCGAATTCTATGTGCTTTGATCGTCGTCGTTACCGTTGGCTCTTTATAGGTTGGACCATAAGGTACCTATACTCAACGAACTATTAAAATACAGCCCACAAGTATTACGGGAATTATTAGCGTATGTTTTCACCTTACCCTACAAAGGATATGACTTACCACCGAAGTGGACAAAAGCACATATTAACTAACAAACTACTTAAAGGTGGCTAAGTGTCATCAATTGACTCTCAAGACTCTATGGATAAATAATACAAAATAAAATTAAAAAAGATGATGACAAATGGTAGGAGAGCCCAAGCGGGGATTTTTGCAGTTACTCGAGCGCGTCAGATTATTACATGGGGAGAAACCTTGTACCCTGAAAATGTACCCCTACCATATATTGGAAATTCATACAGGGGAGTTCGTTAAGGAGAGTCGGAAAAAAATTTATCCTTAGAAAAACTCGAAATCGTCAGATTAAAATAAGGTACAGTACCTACATGCAGAACAGTGTATATTTAAAAAATCTGATGGTTTGAGCGGGGCGTAAGGTAATGGGTGAGTCACAAAGTTTCACAAGAAAGAAGCGAATAATTCGAGAAATAAACGTCGGATCGAAAAACAAAAAAATACGTGTTTAATATTTTTTTAAAAATCTATCGAATGATATCAATCACAACCCCTCACGGAGATGGGGGTAAATTTAAAATTTTAAATAGGAACCCCGCGATATTTCGCGAAATAAACATCAAATCGAAAAACTACAAAATACACGTATTCAATATTTTTGAAAAATCTATCGAATGACACCAAACACGACCCCCTACGGAGGTGGGGTGTGGGTGACCTTAAAATATTAAATAGGAGCCCCCATTTTTTATTGCAGATTTGGATTTCTTACGTAAAAGTAACTTTTATTCGAGATATTTTTTTGAATTATGGATAGAGGGCGCTATAATCGGAAAACCCTATTGTTGGAAATGGAAAATTAAATTAAAAAAATGGAAAGTCCCCACTTAAATGGAAAACTTTACTTAACTTTTTTTGGTTTTAGGACCTAATGTTCACAACCCACTAGGTCCCCATAACGCTCAAGTAACTGCAAATTAGCATACTTTCCTCCCCTACTAAAATGTATCGGAACAAAATGGCTTTCATGTAGGTAGATTTTGTATGCACTGCATATTTTCTCTAAAACAAGTTATTAAGAAAAGATTAACCCACAACAATTCAACTTATATAGTCTTTTTAGATCTGACAAAGGTGTACGATAGTTTACCAAGTTCAATGCTCTGGGTAGCAATTGGAAAATAAGGAGTGTACAAAAAATATATAAGAGCAGTACAACAGCTTAAAAAATATAACCATAAACAAATAAACATTAAAACTGGAAACAAATTAACTAGAAAAAATCCTGTTAGTTAGGGCATTAAGCAAGGCTGATGCATGGCACCTACAATCTTCAAAATATATCTGAATGTGATGCTCTCAGTATGGAGAAGAAAGTGCTGTAATATGAGCATATGCTGCATATGGAATAAATTGTACACGATACACTTAGCTGACTATATGCTTAAAAAACTGGAAGAGGAGTACACCAGATTGGATCTTGGTACACTAGGGTAATTGCTCGAGCAAAATCAGCCACTAGACAGCTACACCAGCAATGTGTGGCACCAATTGTTTCAAAAACGATAGAGCTTAGATCAAGAAGGTTCCGGTATGTTCAATACGAAGAGTCACTGATGTGCCAGTTCCTGAAAGGAGTAGAAGAGGAAGACCAAATAAAACCTGACCAGAGACGCCTAAAATAGAGATATGTGATAGCTTGCTATAAAACTTGAAATGCAGTTAAGAATTGTATGCTAACCAGAAAGACAATTACGAATAAATGACAAATCATTGTTCTATTCGCTTCAAGTGTATGGCAATTAAAGAGGATAACTAGATAATGGTCAGAAATATAAACATGTCATTATTAATCGTACGTTTGCCTTCAAATCATTGTCCAGCATTGTGATGCTACGATATATAACTATTTAAATGACACCCTTAACACACGCACCGTTTAGTAAATCCCATGGGACTGTTTTGTTGGACCCCCGTTAAGATTAACGAGTCGAGATTATGCTTGTTGCTTCTGTTTATCAAAGTTATCCGCACTTTCCTGGAAAAATTATGTACCGTAAAACGTGTAAATAGCCCACGATAAACGCCTCCGTTTGTATTTATTGCCCAAATATTTTTTATGGCGCCATTGGAGAAAATAAAAGCGCTTTGTGGAAGTGGAAAAGCCGGTGTGGAAAGTTGTCGGCGCTTTTACGAATTATTGTATTGTGAACACGAAATATAGGTATTATATTGGAGCAGTCAATGGATTGTATTCAATACACGAACAAAATGCATGTCTATATATAGTTGGAATGAAAATTTTCGTTCTATTTCATATCGGTATTGCCATTGTATTATTTTCAATTCAAAATTAGATGTATAATAAATAAATTTTATAGCTTCTATCCATTTCTACTTTACGGTTATACTGATTGTAAACATTGAACAAACAACTTTTGTAACACCTACTGAGATCGAGGAGAGTAATATTACGTAGGATCACCTTGTAATAATATGCTTCAATCAGATCGACAGTAGAGCCCCGCATGTGTTCCCATACCTGCGCAACCCCACTCATTTCCACTTCTATTCTTTTTCTCATGATCATCTTTCAGTGCGTCACAGTTTTTCGATTTCTTTCTAACGCATTAAATTGTATGTGACAAAAAAAGGAACGTCGTTGATTATTTTGGTAATTATTCTAGTTCGGTGGTTATTCTAGTTGTCGATAGATGGCGCCATAATAAAAAAATATTTTTTTTTAATTAGATAATAATATTATAAATATAATCTGCATAATTTATAAGACTACACAAATCAATGAAAATACCATTTTATAAATGCAAGAAACACATTTGATTTGTTTTTATTCCAAATTGAAAATAAAATGTGCCAACTGTCAGATTTAACTAAAATGTCATGTTAGAATAAATGTCATAAATGTGTTTTATCACGGACTTACCCTTTTTCCTATCATTTGTTACGCACTGGAAAACGATCATGAAAAGGACAATGCTTCGAGGCGCAGGCTACCCGAAAGCATATTTAAGGAGAGAAACAAAGGAGAATAAAGCGTCTTGCGGCGATCAAGCTCTATACTAAATGTACAGTCAAGATGCAGTAGAAATAATCAAACCAAGACATTCAGCCATATGTTTCTAAATATTATATCCATTTTCAGTAAATTTAATTTTAAGTGAATTTAATTTAGTTCTGATCTCACTATTATTTGCGATGAAGTCCCGTCGAATGAACCTTGCAATTGTTATTGTTTCACTTATTTAATTCTCGTTTTTTACAGTTGCATTTTGCCGCTTTTTCATAATATTGATTTTTTATCACATTAAAACATAATTTATTATTTCTTCAATTTCAAAAATTGGCTGTCCTCTAAAATTTGCCGCCCCTAAATTTAGCCGCCCTGGGCAGTTGCCCAGTTCGCCCACCCCTGGAGCCGGGCCTGGCCTCTACTGTGCCGAAACAAAAGTATTTTACCTCTTGTAAACGAAAGTATTCACCGAAAAAATATTGGGAGAAGAACTAATGCAATACCGAAATAACGGTCTGTTTTTTTTTAATTATAATGGATGCATTATGTCAACGTATGCCTATCTTGATGTCATATACTTTTACACCCATTTTCATGTTAAAAAATAAAATTTGAAAGCCAAAAACACATGCACATACGCCAAATGCACGGGTTTTATATCGCAGCAGCACTCACATTATCTCGGCTTTTTGTATTTGCGCTTCGGACTGTGAAACGTTTTGTGTCATCCGATATCTTTCACTCCATATCATGTAAATGGTGAATTTTTCTCCAGTTGAAAACATTTTTTTGACTAAATGTCGGCTTTAGTGAAGTCGCGAATTCCCAACATGGTCTTTTATGTCTTAGTCCATGTTTATAGGCCACTCCCGTGTGAAAAAATTTCTGATTCGGTTTCTTTGCGGATTCCTGTTTAAAAATATGTCTGCTTTAAACAAATCAGAAGGGTACCGGGCGAAATTTTTGGGCACACATTGTTTAAATAGTCTTTTTAAACAACTTTAAAAGATCACCTTTTTTGCTATATAGAATATAATTTTTTGGGTTTTGTTGTCAGTAGGTACCTACGTCGTAATTTACTGTCAGTAACATTTGAAATAGAAATTTCTTAGAATATGATATGGATGATACCCAATTTGGGTTCCGCAAAGGACTTGGAACAAGAGAGGCATTGTTTGCGTTTAATGTCCTCTCTCAAAGATGCTTAGATATGAACCTGGATATTTATTCCTGTTTCATCGACTTCTAAAAAGTGTTCGACAGGGTCCGACATGAAAAACTAATAGAATTATTGAAAAACAGAGATAGAGACAGACGAGATTAACGAATTATCATCAATCTGTATTAGAATCAAAAGGCCAATATAAAGATAGAAGAACAAGAATCCGAGAATATTGATTTAAAAAGAGGAGTAAGACAGGGTTATGTTTTGTCGCCGCTACTGTTTAACCTGTACAGTGAAGCCATATTTCAGGAAGCGATAGCGGAGCTAAGTGATGGAATATCTATAAACGGAAGAATAGTAAATAACATAAGATTCGTTGATGACACCGTTATAATGGCAGACACCCTGGAATCGCTACAAGAATTGCTAAATAGAATTAACGATTATTGCATTCGATACGGACTAAAAATAAACAAGAAAAAACTAAATTTATGAAAAACAGAACATGGTAATGAAAGGTTAATGATAGAGCAAACCCAAATAGAAAAAGTTAAGACATATAAATATCTGGAAACCTGGGTTGATGACAAAAATGACAAAGCAAAGAAATTAAAGTTCGAATTGAAACTGCAAGGCAAGCATTTATAAAAATGAAGACACTGCTTACAAAGACCTTCAGTTGCCTCTCAGATTGAGGGCTCTAAGATGCTACATATTTTCTATATTGCTATACGGAATGGAAGCTTGGACATTGAAGAGACAACACATAAGAAGAATAGAAGCGTTCGAAATGTGGTGTTACAGAAGAATATTGAAAATTCAGTGGGTTCAAAGGATTACCAATGTTGAAGTGCTACGACATACATTTTTTTTTTAATTTTAATTTCTACGTTTTACATTATTACATTCTACTTTTTAATTTTACATGTTTATCCTGGAAAATAAAGAAACATTTACTCACTACCCCTTAAAACCTATTAGTCGAACACGGGGATAGTGTGTGACAATGTTTAGTTTTTAAATACCGGGTGTCCACTTATATTTTCCCCCAATTTAACTGCCTATAACGTCTAAACGGCTTAAGATAGAAATATGCGGTTTTCGCTGGAATGTTTTATTTTAGTAAAAGTTTTGTCTGAATGGACTGAATTTTTTATATCGCTTTCAAATACGAAAAGAAAAATGGCGGATTTTTGAAAAAAACGTTGTTGACTTTTTTTAATGGAACACCCAGTATATTTTTTCGTAAATTGAAAGAAAGGTCATTCACATATCCAGTGATATAAAGTTTTTTAAAATCGTTTGTCAAATCACTGACTAATTAATTTTTAAAATGAGAGGTGCAACGTGGATATCACATACCTAAATAACATAACTAAGCAAAATGATATTATGTTATGTGATTTCCACATTGCATCTTTCATTTTAAAAATTATTTGCTGTCATTTGACAACCGATTTTAAAAAATTTAATATCGATGGATAGGTAAATGACCTTTTTTTCAAGCTACAAAAAAATATACTGGGTGTTTCAATAAAAAAAGTCAACAACGTTTTTTTTCCAAAAATCCGCCATTTTTTATTTAAAAGCGACATAAAAAATGGTCATTTACCTGAGAACTTGAAAAAACGGTCATTTCTCTATCTAACGATATAATTGTTTTTAAAGTCGGTGGTCAAATGACTGAGCAATTAATTTTTAAAATGAGAGATGCAATGTGGAAATCACATATGTTATTTAGGTATGTGATATCCACGTTGCACCTCTCATTTTAAAAATTAATTACTCAGTGATTTAACAACCGATTTTGAAAAACTGTATATCGCTGGATAGGTGAATGACCTTTCTTTCAATTTCCAAAAAAATATACTGGACATTCCATTAAAAAAAATCAACAACGTTTTTTTCAAAAATCCGCCATTTTTCTTTTCGTATTTGAAAGCGATATAAAAAATTCAGTCCATTCAGACAAAACTTTTACTAAAATAAAACATTTCAGCGAAAACCGCATATTTCTATCTTGAGTCGTTTAGAAGTTATAGGCAGTTAAAATGGGGGAAAATATAAGTGGACACCCGGTATATATGTGTATACTAAATGCCTAGCTACAAACATTCTATTATCTTACATGTATTTATTTATTTCCTTTTATTTTTTTATTATACATAAAGGAACTGTATAAATTTAATAAACTACTCTGTTTCAAACATTCTTTTTTTTTTTTTTTATTTTTGTACACTTGTTACGTCAGATCAAATAATTTATGTACAATATTACGATCAAGGTTCAATACATACTTTTTGAATATAGATTTTACCATACTTAGTGAATTAAGAGTATTAATATATATCTTGTATATGTTGGGCAAGTGATTAAATTTTCATTTTTCAAATTTAATTTTAAATAAGGAGTTAGAAATTATGAAAAGTATAAAAACTAGAAAACTGGAATATTTGGGTCACATTACCAGAGGAGAAAAATATGAGTTGCTGAGGATTATTAGGCAAGGAAGGATCCAAAGAAGAAGAAGCATAGGAAGAAGATGCATCTCCTGGCTGAGGAACCTTAGAGAGTGGTTTAACTGTAGTTCATTACAACTATTCAGAGCAGCAGCCAACAAAGTGACCATAGCCATTATGATATCCAAAGTCCGACAGGATAGGGAACTTTAAGAAGAATAAAGAATAACATTTGGCGGGGCGTCAAAAAATTGAAATTTTAATATTAAAAGGATGTGGTGACAGGTCTATCTATATTATTTAATTAGCCTTCTTCGGTCCATCTTTGGGCATAGGCCTCCCCCATTCATTTTTAGTTCTTCTCTGTCTATCGCTAGAGTTATCCACCTAGAGCCCACGTGCTTCTTGGTATCATCTGCCCATCGCATTTGGGGCCTTCCTCTGCTTCGTTTATATTTCCACGGTCTCTAATTCATCAGAATTTTGTTTCATCGGTCTCCTTTTGGTCTTATATTGTGTCCGGTAAGTCTCCATTTAAATTTTGCAACTTCTTGTCTAATATCCCTAACTTTGGTTTTCTCTCTTATTCACTCGTTTCTCTTTTTATCCATTAGTCTTATGTGCAGTATTTGCCTTGTAGAAAGCAAGTGGGGTATAAGCTTCTAGGTCTTAAAGCCAACAGCTGAAGTCTAATGTTTCTCAACAGGGGAATATGATTGTCCCGTCTGGGGTAGATCTAGACACGCCCAACAAGTCACCACGGTGTTAAATGAAACATGTAGAATAACTACCAGTTTTATGAAGTTTACCCCTCTACCCCTACTGTTCCGAGCAGCTGGATTCGCATCACCAGACGACCGTAGATGCGCCTAACAATATGTGGAGAAGTTCAGGCAAACTTTCGATGAAAGGCACCAATTATAAATGTTTGACAAATTTATGAGAAATGTCAGTTTCGAACCACCCGAACTGTTCCCCCAACATCTAGAACGACCTAATGGAATGAATCTGGACTGGAGAACCTGTCACACACTCAACCGCATACACACAGATATTGCCCGTGTAAACAGAACCTCATTAAATGAGGCATCAAAACAGATAACGACACACTTTGTGAATGTGAAACAACGTGGAGCACCTGAGTATGCAGATTTTGCCAACCACAGTGCACCCTCGATTATTTCTTCTTCTTTTTCTTTTGCCCTTTAATTCGTCCAATTTTGAACATAGACTTCTCCCAGTTTTCTCCATTCGCTTTTGTTTAGTGCTTTCTGTTTCCAGTGAGTTCCTCCTATCTTTTTAATGTCGTATCCCCATCTCATTTGGGGTCGTCCTCTTGCTCTCTTTCCTGTCAATGGTCTCCATTGCTGTATCGTGGTGTTCCACCTATTGTTTGTTTGTCTAGCGTTATGACCTGCGAAGCTCCATTTTATCCTGGCCATATGTTGTTCTGCGTCTTTGACTTTTGTTTTATTTCTTACCAAGTTGTTTTGCTTTTTGTCTGTTAATTTTACTCCTAACATTGCTCTCTCCATGACTCTTTGTGTCTTCTTTATTTTATACATGTTTGCTTTGGTCAAGGTCAATGTTTGGCATGCGTATGTGCTCTGGTCAAACACTCTTGTTTTTAAGTATTGTTGTATTTTTTTATTCTTTAGGACCCATTTTAATTTCTAAAATCCTGCCTAGGCTAATCTGACCCTTCTTTTTACGTCCGCTGTTTGGTTTTCCGTATTTATTTTCATTATCTGTCCCAAATATATATAATCATTAACCGCTTCTATTGTGGTGTCGTTTAGTATTACGTTTCTATTATCTTGTGTGTTTCTCATTGTTTTTTTTTTTTTTGGCAAAATTCATTTTTAGACCTATTTGTTCGAATTCATGGTTTGTAGTTCTTCAAAACTTGATGCTATTACTACTACATCGTCTGCATATCTTAGGTGGTTTAGTTTCTGTCCATTTATGTTTATTCCCATGTTTGTCCATTCCATTGTTTTGAAAACATCTTCCAGTGCTAATTTAGGAGAAATAACATCTCCCTGTCGCACTCCTCTGTTAACTGGTATGGGTTTTGTGGTTTCTTCTAATTGTACTGTCATTGTTGCTTTCTTATATACATATTATTATGTACTAGCATTCTGTATCTGGAATCTATTCTACAGTTGTTTGTAGCTTTTTCTATTGCCCACACTTCCACGCTGTCAAATGCTTTTTCGTAGTCAACGAACTCTAAATGCAGATCTATATGGTATTCGTTAGCTTTCTCTATTAGTGTCCTAATTGTTAGAATATGGTTAGTGGTGCTATATCCCTTTCGGGATCCTGCCTGCTCTACTGGTTGATATGAGTCCAATTTGTGTGTTAGCCTGTAGTTGATAATCCTCAAGAATAGTTTATACGTTTGCGACAGCAGTGAGATGGGTATGTAATTTTTATGTCCTTTCTGTCGCCCTTTTTAAATAGCAGGATTGTAAGACTTTCGTTCCATTCGTCGGGTATATTTCCTTTATGTAGACACTAATTAAATATATATCTTAATATTTGTAAGATTTCTTCTTTCCCTTCTTTCAACATTTCAGCAAGGATTCCATCTGGTCCCGGTGCTTTGTTGTTCTTTTATTGTGATAGTGCTGCTTCTATTTCATAATTTTCTATTTTTCTTAATATAGTTTTCTTAATATATTCCTGAATGTTGAGGTTTGCGTCTTTTTTTGAGGTGTATAGTTCTTTATAAAACCGTTCTACTTCTTCTGATATCTTATATTTTCTCCTCTCTTCCCGTCCTGTTTCATCCCTATAAATTTGGTCGTAAGCATTTTAGGCCCTTATTTCTCTCAATTACTTTCTTTATTTCATTTTCAGTGTGTTTTCTTAGATCTTCTCTGGTTTTTCTTCTAACAAGTTTGTTTAGTTCTACGTATTATACTGTGTTTCTTTTGTTTTGTCTTATTAGTTTTCGTCTACTTTCCATTAATTTAACTGTCCCGATACTTAATCTATTTTCTTTTGTTCTTAGTGTTTTGGCAGTTTTCATTCCCGCTGCTAAGAGTTTTTCTTTCATTTCTTCATTAATCTTATTAATTTCTGACTCTTCCTTTGCTACTTGTTGTTTATAGTTTTCCCTTATAAAGTCTGTCTATATTTTTCTGCATTTTGGCTTATTCTGCTATGGTCAATAGCCGTTGGTTTTCTTCTAGCTTTCTGTGTCTCTAGTTTGCTTATTTCTATTTTGGCTCGTAGTATGCGGTGGTAGCTGCCTGTTGAGAATTTATTAAGTACAGTTACGTCTTCGAAGATTTGTTTATTTTGGCAGAGGAAGTAGTCTATTTTATTTTTTGTCACCCCATTTAGGGAGACCGATGTCCATTTTCGGTTTGGCTTCTTATTAAAGTATGTATTTGTCGCATAAAGGTTTTGTTGTTCTAAATATTCTAGTAGTCTTTCACCCCTAATATGATGATGATTTATGGCTCGCAAATACAAAGGGTGTAGACATAGCCCGATACTGGACAGAAAAACTGTATTCAGACACGAAAAAGTAAAGTGTCAGTTCAGTGTTATCATAACAAGGACTAAAAACATTTTTTCGACTAAATATCGGCCTTAGTGAAGTCGCGAATTCCCAACATGGTCTTTTCCGTCTTTATGTATCACAGGAAAAACTTTCCGAATTATTATTGAGGTGTATATCAGTACGTTAAAGAAGTTTCGAACGCAAAAAGGAGCAAAGGGGGTTTGTTGGGTAAGCCCATAAGGAAAAATTCAAAAGTTTCCAAACTACCGCGAGTTGTATAACTTGAAGGATATATCTTTAATTTTTATTTCCTGTTAGAAAGTTTGAAAATGTTGTTGCTCTCAGGCCGTGTTTTTATTAAACAACTTTCAACTCATTACATTAAAGAGAAAAAGGCATTTGGAATGGAGATAAGTTTTGAAAAATGTGTTTCTACTACCGGAATTTTTTTAAGTTTTTCTTGGATATATGTAAATCAACCACAGATATTTATACTATAGGTTCAGCTACACAAAAGATGGAAATAATATATTTATGTCTTTAATTTAAAAACTCCAATGAAAATTAATAGAAAAAATTTAATAGTGTTACATAAGGAACGCGAATCCCTAATTAGTAAGGGTTAATAACCCGTAAAAATACCAAAGAAAAATACCCCAAATACCAAATTCGTTTACTCCGAAAGACTTTTCAGAAATACACTTTCTGAAAAAACAAGAAGGAATAATTATTATTGCGGATGGTGAAATCATCAATAATTTGCGATATGCGGACGATACAGTACTTCTAGCTTCTAGTCAAAAAGACCTGAAAACACTACTTGATAGAGTCGTTGAGAGTTGTAGGGAGGCAGGTCTGGATCTGAACATATGAACATATTAGGAACATAAGTAAAAAACAAAATATAAAACCGTCTATATAATATATGTAAATAATACCAGACTTGAGCAAGTTGATAAAATCGTTTACCTTGGACAGCAATTAAATCGTGACGCAGAAAGTCACAAACTCGCCAAACTCCACAATACTAGAACGTCTCAGCAAGACTACTGAGATTATAAAAGCATCAAGCAGAGATAGCTGGAGTATTTTGGACATGTAATGAGATATAATGTCATCGGCATATCGGAGATGATCTACTATCTTTCCATCGATTTGAATGCCCTTTGAGTTCGATTCTAATCGTATAAATGCATGAATGTTATGAAGAGTGTTGGTGACAACGTACCTCCCTGCCTCACCCTTATGACAATTTTTATCTTCTCAGCTACGCAATGCATGTTTGCAGTTGTTGTTTTGTCGTTTTGTGTTAACCGTTTCAAATTAAAGTGTTTTTCACTGTTCCCATCATATTTTTCATTACCTAAGTATTTCCATTGTGCAAATACAATTAAATAGTTGAAGGAAAATGAACCTTAGTGTTTAAAATTAAAATAAATGGTTGAATCTAAATGAAATAAACCATTTTTATCATTGCCATCCTACAGACGTCCTGAAAATAATGATCCGCAATATACCCTGACTTTTGACCTTAAAGTAATCGCAGAGGGTATTTTTCGTAATATTCCTCCACTCACGTAGATCAAATTCTCTGAGTGGTTATTTTTTTCTCGCTATTCCTTTTTTGTGAGCATAGTCTCATATTACCTTATAACAAACAATGATGGAAGTATTATTTATGTTTAACATTTATCTAAATTTAAGTTAATGTTCACTGGCTGCGTAATTTTAAAAATACATATACATGAATTTTTTTATTGCGTTTACTTGATATACATAGTGTTCAACCATTTTGACAAGCAGTTAAACAAATTATGAAGCCATAAGACTGTAGCAGAAGGAAAGAATGACAACATCGATGGAATAGTATCAAAAGCAAATCTTCCTGTAGTACTGATGGTCTATCGATAAAATTTTTTTCTAATCTCCCAGAAAATGTGTTAGAAGTCCTCATATCACTAACTAATGATTTTTTCAGACAGCCATCATTTTTCCTCTTCATAAGGGTGGTGAAATATCTAATGCCTGCAATTATAGACCTATTGCACTACTGCCAGTACTCTCCAAAATTATTGAGAGACTCATAAAAGCCCGACTTATGTCCTTTATAGTTGAAAACAACATTTATCACAAAATCAGTTCGGCTTTTTAAATAATAAATGCACCACTAATGCCATGTTTTCTGTACTACCTGAGGTTTATCAAGCACTGAACAATAATCTCCACACTGCCACCGTTTTTTGTGACTACGCCAAAGCTTTTGATTGTGTAAATCACAACATTTTGATAAAAAAAGAATGTGTGTGTACTTTGTACGCACGTAAGAAGTTATACTTCTATTATATGATTATATGATTATAAACGAAATTAATATACTTTTTATTTATATTTTATTTAAATATTAAATTAATTTATACTTAATACTTCTCAAACATTTTTATTAAAACAGTGCCAAAAATTAAAATAATAAAAAAATAAAACACACACAAACACATTAAAAATGCCACAAATGATTTCTGAACATTAATTGTCGGAAAAATTTTTAACTAAATACGTATTTTCTGAAAATAAAATTATATAATAAATATACTTACAATCATAAAATGTATAAAAAAAATAAAAAAATAAAAGTTTCTATTGGGATTCGAACCAACTTACCACGCGGCTGGTATTTGCGTTGTATTGGGATTCACCCGCATTAAAACTGCACCACAGAGGCAGCTTGTCATTATGTGCGAAGATCGTCTAACTAAACAGATTAACCTTTTGACATTTTTAACTTATGTAAATCAAATTATTTTGATTTTGAATTGAAATGATTTAGAATTGAAAAAATACAACAAAACATAGGGTAAGAAGACAATATATTAGGTGAATATTGATATAAATTTTGATGGTAATCAAATTATGTAAAAAAAAGTATTACATACTACTTATGTATTTTGGTAGGTTCAAGGTAGGTATCGGAGCCCGTATAACGACTAATACATTTCGCAATCACTTGCGTCGTGCAAAGTGGCTATGTTCAAATATCATAACAAAATTTGATCAACTATTTATAAAACACTTACCAGTGAAAGATTCTTTAGCTTTGAATAAGCGAGATCTGCGGCACTCATACTAGGCACAGTTTGATGAGCTTTCACATTGGCATGCAACAATCATCTCTTCTATGTAAATAAGTCCAAAAATATAATATGAAAACTATTTAAAAAGGCAGTATAACCATTAACTAACTTTTTGTTTGTTGTTTCTCTTCCTACAAATTTTAAAACGCAACAAGCATACATTATAACCAAACACAGTCCCACAGCTGTGCCACAGCTGCCATATTGGATAATTTTTGTCATGTCATTTGAACATCCAATCAGAACAAAGTTATAATGCGCATGCGCCCAGTCGCTAGGTTTTCCCATATAAAATTTCACCGTCATTACGCCCGTAAAGAAGTATAACTTCAAAAAAACTAAATCTCTACGGAATTCGAGGTATTTCTTTAGATTGTTTCGAATTTTACTTGGATGGTAGGAAACAACTGGTTAGAGCAAATGATACAGACTCTAGTCTCAAAAACTTTGTATGTGGGGTACCTCAAGGTTCAGTATTGGGTCCTCTACTTTTCCTTATCTTTTTTAATGACATCACTAGTTTAAAAATCGATGGAAAAATCTTTATTTTTGCTGATGGTACCAGTATCACTTGGAACAACTCAAATATTGCAACTCTTCATGCTACTATAACTTCTGATCTACTTACAATAAAAACCTGGTCTGACTGTAATTTACTCTCGTTTAACGTAGATAAAACAGTAGCATTGTCTTATAAAGGAGCTCTTCAACCCTTACCTCTTAATAACAGCCAGATCTGTACCGTTGATTCTGTAAAATTTCTTGGTTTTTTTTAGACAGTAACCTTAAATGGTCCCACCATATCGATTTGTTAAGAAAGAAAGTATCCTCAGCTTGCTATGCTATAAGATCTGTTATGAATGAACTCAATTTAGCATCTTCCAAAATAACATATTTTTCTTTATTCGAGTAACATCTTCGTTATGGTCTTCCGTTTTGGGGTTCTGGTAAAGCTGCCCAATTCGATGTTATTTTCAAATTACAAAAAAGAGCAATAAGATACCTGTTTGGCCTCAGAAAAACAACACATTGCAGAAGTTACTTCAAAGATCACGGAATTTTAATCATTCCATCGTTGTATATCTTAGAAACTGTTTGCTTAATTCGTAAACATCTACATATCTTTCCACCAAGACCTAATCATGACTACTTCACGAGAAATTCTACGTTTGACATCTATTTGCCGACCCCGTCCTCTGAGTTAGTAAAGAAATCTATATTATATTCCGCAAAAAAACTTTACAACCATCTCTATCTAGAACTTAAATCTGCAGCATCTTTCCCCAAATTCCGTAAACTGGCAAAAGCCTACCTGTCTGAAAGACCATATTATTCAGTAGAAGATTTTCTTAATCATTAACTAAGAAATTACTCTACCCTTTGCACAAATAGTATTTTAATTATTTTTTTTGTCTATATTTGGGTGTCACATGCAGCAGCTTAACTTATAAACTTATTAATTACTAGGTAGATTATGCAATGGCAATTTATTTAAATTTTGCAATTGACTATTTCTGTTTAACTTCATTATTATTATTATTGTAAAAATATTGACGATTTATCTAATTTTAGTAAATTGGATTGTTATTGTTTTGTTTTCTTGACTTTTTATAAGCTTTGTTGATAAAATTGTACAATTTTTCATGACAATAAAGCATATTATTTCTATTCTGAAAAATACCGAGTGGAACGAAAAAAAACAAGAGAATAAATTAGATACATTTTAAATACATAGAAAAGCTAGGTAAGTTTTTCAGTAGTTTTTCTGTGATCATATTTTAAGCTGTCAAATAATAGAAGAAGTCATGGAGTTTAAATATCTAGGCACTACACTATCTAGCTACAGAAAGTTTGAAACAGAAGTGGAATATCATGTGAATAAAGCAAACAGAGCCGCAGGTTGCCTGAATGAAACAACATGGAGAAATAAAAACATCGGAAAAGAAGTGAAAGGCAGAATTTACAAAACAATCATGAGACCAATATTGACATACGCGGCAGAAACACGACGTGGTACAGAAAGGACAAAAAGAATTCTAGAAACAGCAGAGATGAAAATACTTCGAAAAATCGATAGTAAGACACTGAGGGGTAGAGCTAGAAGTGCAGATATACGAAGGAGATGCAAGGTGGACAACATTAATAACTGGGTGAAAATCAGCAGTGGGAAGACCACGAAAAAGATGGAATGACAACTTACTGGAGGCACATTGAAAAACAGACAGAGTCCTGTCTACATAAACAGAAGAAGAAGAAGAAGAAGATATTCTAAGCTATCTCCGTATGATCAGACAATCTATTAAATTGACCACGCACTAATAGAAGCCAAACATATAATAAAAAAAGGATGAAATTTACCAAGTAATCAGAAACTTAATTACAAATTGAGAGGAAAAAGTTTAGGACGCCTTTTGTACAATAGTGCCAAGTTTAATGACAAAACAGGAACAGAATCAAGTAACAAATCACGAATGAAATAATAGTAGAAAATACACAAATTTCAAGAAAACTTTAAACTTATATAACGAACGAATAAACTACTCAAACTCCTACAGACTTATATGTTTGTATAATACAATTATTATTAATGAAAGTTTACCAAACATCCGAAGTTCTTCCACTACTAATTCTATTGTTGTTGTTGTATAATATTTGTATGGGTGACCATTGTTTGAGTTCATATTTTAATCCGATTTCAATATTTAATATCGCTAATGTACAACTAGAAATAGCTGGCTAATACTATTATTCCGAATATTAGTTTGTATAAACAAGTTGATATTATTTGTAAAATGGATTTTCAATTATGGAGTAATATGAAATTTAGTAAAGGACGCTTTTGGAAATATTGGAAAATTTTCTAGTGTAGTACAGTGGAACCTCGATAACTCGGATTAATCGGGATCGCGGCCGATCCGGGTTATCGAAAATCCGGGCTAGCCGGAGAATATGTTAAAAATTAATAAAATACGCAAATACGGTATACTTGCAGATAAACTCCGTTGAATTGAAATAACATAAAATGTATATAATATACACATTACCTACACATCTAAATCAGCGGTTCTCAAACTTTTTGAGTCATGTACCACCTAGAGTTCTTTTTATTATTTTTGGTACCACATATATAGGGTGTAACAAAAATACAGGTCATAAATTAAATCACATATTCTGGAACCAAAAATAGTTCGATTGAACCTAACTTACCCTAGTACAAATATGCACACAAAAAAAAGTTACAGCCCTTTGAAGTTACAAAATGAAAATCGATTTTTTCCGATATATCGAACTATTGGAGATATTTTAATGAAAATAGACATGTGGCATGACTATGGCAGGAACATCTTAAAAAGAAATTATAGTGAAATTTGTGCACCCCATAAAAATTTTATGGGGGTTTTGTTCCCTTAAACCCCCCCAAACTTTTATGTACGTTCCAATTAAATTATTATTGTGGTACCGTTAGTTAAACACAATGTTTTTGAAACTTTTTTGCCTCTTAGTATTTTTTAGATATACCAGTTTTAATCGGGGTGCGGCTTTTTTTTAATATGTTAACATAACAATTTTATGGAGATTTTGTGCCTTTACACCCCCCAAATGTTTGTGTACGTTCCAATTAAACTATTATTGCGGTACCATTAGTTGAAAACAGTGCCTTTAAAACTTTTTTGCCTCTTTGTATTTTTTCGATAAGGCACCTTTTATCGAGATGTGGCTTCTTTTTTAATATGGTTCAAAATATACGTATAAAATCTGTAATGTATAAATAAATTTTCATATTATTATCGGGTCTCTATAATCGTACTTAACAGTACAAATATGTGGTGGATTTGACAAATATTCAAAATATTTCGATAAAAACTAGTTAGAAAAATTACTAAGACGCAAAAATGTTTTAAAAACAGTGTGTTTAACTAATGGTGCCACAATGATAATTTAATTGGAACGTACACAAAAGTTTGGGGGGTTTAAAGGAACAAAACCCACATAAAATTTTTATGAGGTGCAGAATTTTTTTTAAGATTTTCTTGTCATAATAATGCCACATGTCCGTTTTCAATAAGAAAACTCAAATAGTTTTCGATATATTGGAAAAAAATCGAATTTTATTTTGTAACTTCTATGGGCTGTTACTTTTTTTGTGTGCATATTTGTACTAGGATAAGTTACGTTCAATGGAACTATTTTTGGTTCCAGAATATGTGATTTAATTTATGACCTGTATTTTTGTTACACCCTGTATTTTTAGAGTATATTATCAAGACTTACTAAGTACTACTATTTTAATTTTTTTTGTGTTTTGTGTACCACCGCAAGTAATGAATTGTACCACCAGTGGTACATGTACCACAGATTGAGAATCGCTGATCTAAATTACTAAAAACACGCAAACACAAACCTAAGCAAACGGAAGCGAACAATACAAGACTGTGCTACACACAATACAGTCACCACAATCGGAACGATGTTATGTTATTTAAGAACAGAGAAAACTAAAGATCATTGTTTAAAATAGAATTTTTTAATAGTTTTTAGTTTTTTTTAAATAATGCTAAGTTTGAAATAAATATGTAAAGAAATACTACAGACAGATGCCTGTTGTTTCTGCCAGCTTGTGCCATGAGACATTTTTACTATCGTATAGGTCAAATTACACAAATACACATTATCTCTCAAATATTATATTACATACATTTTTATTGTTGGAATGTTTATCTGATAATTAACTATTTTGATGGGAAATAATCCACAAGTAAATTAAAAAATAATTTTATTAACGTTTCGACGCCCAAATCGGATGTCGTTGTCAAAATACAAATGTACTGAAAATCAAAATGTTTATCTGATGAAAATCGGTCCGGGTTAGCCGGACTTCCGGGTTATCGGGGGCCGATTTGTCGGGGTTCCACTGTACTGTAAAAAACAATCACTTATTTAATTACATAAATGAATACGCAAAATGACTATATACAGGGAGAGTTTTTAGTGCGACATTGGTCGATAATTCCATTTAAAAAAAATTAAAATTTAAAATAATAAAAAAACATTTCATAATTATATTTTGTTTATTAGAATTGTTATTAATTGTTCATTAGAATTGTTTATTAGAATTGTTTATAATTTGTAGTTTTCAGAATTAGTAGTAGATTATCGCTATTATTAATTAGTCAAATTGAAAATTGTTCTTCTTCTTCTTCTTCCTCTTTATAAGCAATTCTGCTTGTTCATTGGCGGATTGATACCTCTATGGAAGGTTGTCACTCCATCTTTTGCGCGGTCGGCCGATACTTCTTCTACCGATTGGTGATTTATATCTTGCTATTTTGACTATACTTGTCTCCCCCATTCTGCTTATGTGGGTATTCCATTATTTTTTTTTCTGGTAAATGCGTGGCCTAAGCGTCCTCTATTTGCTTTCTCCTACTTTCGTCGTCTCTTGTGATTATATATTGTAAAATCCGGAGATACGGGATGCAGCCAGAAAGCAGTTTATTAACGGAAAGTCTTAGATTTAAAATATTGTTTATTATATTTTTATTTCAATTATTCTAATTGTTTAAAAGTTAGTAAACTTTGTATATGGGGCTTTTAGTTGTTTTCCTCGTAATACGAGAGATGTCGCTAAATTGCGTCTCAGAGGTGGGTTCATTGCATTGCGATGGTTTGCCTTAAATTGGCAGAATTGTTTGTATTTCCTTCAGAGTTGAGACTTCTGAGCTTCACTGATGAGGCATAAGGATGCTGAAATAGCTATATGGAGATGGTAGTCCAACTCTGAATCAAATATAAACAAAACCTGCCTTGATCTTTTTTTGATCTTTTTTATATTTTTTTTTCATTTAGTGTCCATTCGTTTATACACTGTACGTTACATTGTCTTCTAATATCTTCGCTCCTCTTTCGATCTCTCAGTGTATTTCCTGTAATTCTTCTCAGTACTCTCATCTCTGCCGTTTCCAGTAGTCTTTGTGTTGTGGCTGTATCGGGTCTTGTTTCTGATGCATATGTCATTATTGGTCTTACACTGGCTTTATAAATTCTTGACTTCATCTCAGTGTTAATATTTCGGTTTCTCCATATAGTGTTATTAAAGCATCCTGCCAATCTATTTGCTTTTTGTACTTGATTTCTCACTTCATTGTCTAGGTCTCCGTAACTTGACAATGTAATTCCAAGGTATTTTACTTCCGTTACTTGTTCAATACTAATACCATTATTTTTCTATTTTGCATCTCATTGGTTCTTTACTGATTACTATTGTTTTGGTTTTATGAGACGAAATTGTCATATTGAATTCTTTTGCTCTTATGTTAAATCTGTGGACTAATCTTTGCAGACTATCTTTATCTTGGGCTATCAATATTGCGTCGTCTGCGTAGCAGAGTATTTTTACTTCTTTGTTTCCCATTCTGTATCCTCTTCCTTTGTTGACGTTTTTGATGATTTCATCCATGATTAAATTGAAAAGCATAGGACTCAATGAGTCTCCCTGTCTTATTCCGCTGCCTATATCTATAGGTTCGGTAAGTTGTCCATCTATTTTGACTTCCATTTTGTTGTTTTAATAGATGTTCTCAATAGTTTTTATGATATCTAGAGGGACTTCTCTATTATACAGAAGATGGATTACATCTTTGAGTCTTGCTCTGTCAAATGCTTTCTTTAAGTCAATCAGACATAGAAATGCTGGGCTATTATAATCTAGTGATTTCTCGGTAATTTGCTTTATGACGAATATTGCATCTGTACACGATCTTCCAGTACGAAAACTCTGTTGTTTACCTTCTAAACTTATTCTCTGATTTATTACGTCTTGTAAGATTTTAGTTGTAAGTTTTAACAAGTTGATACCTCTGTAGTTTTCTGGCTGCTTTTTATCTCCTTTTTTGAATAGTAGAATTAGTTCGCTAGTTTTCCATTCTTCCGGTATTTTATTGTGTTTTTTGATTTTGTTAATTAATGTTGTTAATTGTTCTGACATTGCTGCTCCACAATATTTCTGTAATTCGTTTGGTATTCCATCATTACCTGCAGCTTTTCTGTTCTTCAGCTTTTCGAGTGTTTTTCGTACTTCCTGTGAACTTATACTAACATTTTATTTTGTGGTAATTTCTGGTATTTCCGGTTCTAGCATCATTTGTTCTTCCTCTGCATAGAGCTTTTTTAGATAGTCAATCCATGTATCCTTTTCTATGTGTTTTGGTTCTATTAGTTCCTTTACCTCCGATCTTTGACCTCTTATAAAGCGCCATATTTCCTTTTGGAGACCATAAAAATCATGTTCCATTTCTTTCGAAAAACGTTCCTAGTGATCATTTTTTATTCTTCATATTACTGAATGTGTTTCGTTTCTTATAGTCTTATAATTATCGTATGCCTCTTGTGTTTTAGTTAAAGTAATAATTACTTAAGTACGAAAATTGTTAAAGTAATAATTATGTAAAGGTAAACTACTGTAATCCCATCAGGAAATGACCTTGATTAGTGCCAAGAGGCCAGGTGATTTGTATAGTACTATAAATAAATAAATAAATAAATAAATAAATAAATAAGTAAATAAATAAATAAATAAATAAATATATAAATAAATAAATAAATAAATAAATAAATTATTTATTTATTAATTCCATTAGGGTAAAGAATATTCAAAAAATTATTTAAAAAATATATAGGTAAATTTTCTTGTATTTAGATGCCTCTCAAAACTCCTGTTATTCATTTATGGGATTTGACACTACTTTCTCAGGTCATCTCCGATTCAGATCATCTCCGATTCAGATCATCTCTCCTTGAATCCGCTCAAGCGCCAGTTCATTCCATTTTTGACTTAAATGCGTGATGAAAAGAAGAATGGTAAAGTAAAATAAACTTTCAATATCGTACTTTACTGGACATACACACAAACATGCCGGATTTAGACGACCCTGTAAGAGTTGGGCAACCGTTAACCGAATTACATAGAACAAACTGGGGAGATGCGAAGACTCCCTCTACAGATGGGGTAAATTTTCCTCGCCTCCCTGTGATTGCGGCGCTACAAGACAGACAATCTACTAGCACCTAGTACAAGAGAATCCACGCAGAACATGTACAGGCAATCCTAATGACTTCGCAAAACCGAAGAATCAAAAGAATATCAATGTTCAACAATTTGATATATTGTAAGTCATAAGTATTGTTTGAAAAGCCCGTGTTTCGTTATAGTCTAAGAGCTGCGAGCGGATTTTGTGCGTGATAAGTAATATGGAAAAACTACACGGGGATATGTTGAATTAGTTGTGTACATGACTTTCCCTAACGGCTGGAAATCAGAGTGGGGGACGAGGGTAGTTATAATGGGTCAAAGTTGCGGTTTTTATTATTTTCTTTGTGACGCTTATGATCGAGATAGTGCACTAAAGTTTGGGAATAAGTAGACCACGAGATAACTAAGTAAAATCCGCAGAGACGGAAACTAGAGTGGGGGGCGAGGGTAGTTATGAGGGGTCAAAGTCGCGGTTTTTATTATTTTTTTGTGACGCTCATGATCAAAATAGTGCACCAAAATTTGGGAATAAGTAGGTCATGACGTACCTAAGTAAAATCTCCAGGGGTGGAACGTTGCGTGGCCGACAAAGGGGTGAGGCAGGGGTGAATATAAAAAATATAAGGAGTTTTTTCCGACGTTCGTGATTGAGATAATGCACCAAAATTTGGGAATAAGTAGACCATGACATAACTAAGTAAAATCCCCAGAGGCGGAAACCAGAGTGGGGACAAGGTTAGTTATAAGGGGTAAAAGTCGCGGTGGTTATTATTTTTTTTGAGACGCTCATGATTTAGATAGTGCACCAAAATTTTGGAGTAAGTAGGTCATGACGTAACTAAGTAAAATATCCAGACGCGGAACGCTGCTTGGGGTACAAAGGGGTGGTAGGCAGGGGTGAATATAAAAATATAAAGGGTTTTTTTGCCGTTCGTGATTGAGATGGTGCACCAAAATTTGGGAATAAGTAGATCATGACATTACTAAGTAAAATCTGCAGGGGCGGAACGCTGCGTGGGGGACAAATGTTGTGGTGCATCACAAAAAAATAATACAATTTGCGATTTTTGACCCCTTAAACTTACCCTCATTCCCAACTTTGGCTTACGCCCCTGAGGATTTTGCTTAGTTACGTCATGATCTACTTACTCCCAAATTTTGGTTCAGTATCTCGATCACGAACGTCTCAAAAATCCCCTTATATTTTTTTTATTCACCCCTGCCCCCACCTCTTTTTCGGCCACGCAGCGTTTCGCCCCCCGAGATTTTATTTAGTTACGTCATGACCTGCTTATTCCCAAATTTTGGTGCACTAGCTAGATCATGACCGTCACAAAAAAAATTATAAAAACCGCTACTTTGACCCCTTATAACTGCCCTCGTCCCCACTCTGGTTTCCGGCCGTTGCTGAAAGTCATTTACACAACTAATTCAACTATTAGGTTATGCATTACTCTTCCTCGAAATTTCCGCCACTGCATTTGAAAATATAATTGCCGAAAAACCAAACAAATGCCTACATCCTGTTACTAATTCGCAATAAATAACATCTTAATTGCTTAAATCTACATTTCTTTAATCTAGTATTTGTACGTCGCTAAAATGTATTTTTAGACTTTACTTTCATTACCCACTTTACTCCCACACTAAATTTTTGGCCAACATTAATCACGGAAACGAACTTAAGCAAAATGAAACCATTCAGAGTTCATTCTGCCGTGCAAGCCGCTTTTCTCTTTTAAAATCGGCATCTTCTCGAAATCTTCTCAGGTATGTAGTGCGATATTCGAAACACCCCCATAAATATGACAGATAGAAAGCCAATAAAGAACACGCCACTGAGTTATCTACGGCAAACAATATAAGGTTGGCGTCGCCTGCAAATCCTAAAGCGTCAAACCTCAGAACTCAATCACACAAATATGCAATAAGCTTGACACAGGAATTTGAGCCTAGACTTGTGTTTATTGACAAGGGATGTACGAGTATGTACAACAGGACTGTACTCCATTTTTTGGGCAAATAATGAATCTAAGTCAATCTTATAGTACAAATCATAAAAATTGTTTTAATTTTCGGAGTAGATTTATTATTTGACGTTTTGCTTTAAACTCCGGAAATCGTCCTCAGAAAATTAGGTTTGAAAATTTTGGGTAAATTCTTATAAGCTGGCCTTTTGGGTTATGTGTACTTTCCTTCAAATTTAAAATGAAAATTTTGGTCTCGATGTTAAGGACACCAGCTATCTGTGGTTGAAATAAACTGCCTCTACGTTGGACATACTATGTCTAATCTAATAAAACTCATCAACCAGGTCAATGTAAGTTAAGCCTTATTTGCCTGTGTGCGATCTACGAAATCTGGAAGATATTTAAATCAAAAACTACATTGGAGTAGACATACTCATAAACATGTAATATATTTCTAATCAGGATTAGAGGAACTTCCAGATATACCCGAAGAAGAAACTTAATCAGCGTTAAAGGTTTGAAGAATAACAAAATACCTGAAGAAGATGGCATTGGGCCATATTTTGTGGAAGGCTCCATAATTTAACACACCTACTTATCTGCAGATAATTAAAGAGCGGTTACTACCGCAATTGACAACTCAGGCACTGCTGACACATATAGCTAAATATTAACATATAGTGAGCCTACCCTACGCGCTACCTGACGACAAGATCTCCTGCACTGGTATCTCTTTCTAGCACATTGTATCCAGAATCTAAGATGACATTAAGTGTGAGTATAGGCATGAAAGAGGAGGACTACTGTCGCAACTTTAGTATGCGTAAGGGTGAAACAGCACTGAGCCAAATAAAAAAGATAGTATCGTCATTTCGCTCTGAATGACACTCTGTTTATGATAACATATAAGTCTATATGCTGACACTTTTTATTTTCAACAAGATGGTGCCTCACCCCATTTTGCTCTAGTTGTTCGCAAACGCCCAAATGAAATCTTCCCGAACCGATGGATTGGGCGAGAAAAATATTGGAGTCCACATAAATGGAGAGTTTCTGAACAGCTTGAGGTTTTTTCACAAATATGTATTAGACTTTTCTTTCCTTTATGCCAGCTTCTAAGACTTTAGAGATTTTGTACACGAATTGGCTTTAAAATTAACTTTTTCAAATACATGACCAACCTTGTACTAGCCAAAAACATTTCAACTAATGGCAGGCAAATACCATTTGTACCTGGGTTAACAGACTACTTAATTCGTTGTCTACATTAATGTCACTCATTTCATCGTTCCCCGCTAGGGTCAGTCTAACCATACAATATTTATACCATCTTCTCGGTGCGTTTTGGTTCAAATCAGTCTTTTTGCGAAGCCTCCTTGATAAAGAGTAGACCCCGAAACACGGTGTCAGAGGATGGCAAGAGACTCGATTTGAATCAAAACGACACCGATTATTTTCATTTTTGTTTTATAATAGAGTACAAAATGATATTGTTTCATATGGGTAATCTGAGATGCACTGTTGGAATATTTGCCTAACGTCGCCCGTTTGGTACTTTAGTTCTTGGTTAACCATTTATATGGGAAATAAGCCACAATTAAATTCATAAATAATTTTATTAACGGTTCGACGCCCAAATCGTGGATAATGGAGTATAATAAATGTATCAGCTATAATGGAGTTATTGACATTATGTACTAATAATACCTATTTTCAACTAAATAATGAATTCTATAAACAAAATTTTGTTCTAGCAATGGGCTCGTCTTTATCTCCATTATTTTCTAATATATTTATGGAGGATTTCGAAACTAATATCATTTTTAAACAAAATTTAAAACCCACAATATGGTGGAGGTATGTAGATGTTGTGTTTTCAATATGGCCTCATAGATCAGAATTGTTGGATACATTCCTGAATATTATAAACGATAAAGAAGAGGCAATAAAATTTACAATGGAAAAGGAATACAATAACACTTTGCCTTTGCTCGATGTTTTAGTCTCAAAGAAGGATACTGGATATGAGACTCAAGTGTATAGAAAACCAACACATACCAACAGATATCTCAATTAAAAATCAAATCATATCAACGTTAAAAAGGGAATCATTAAATCCTTATATGATAGAGCCAAAATTACTTGTTCTAACGAAAATTTATTTTTACAAGAAAAACAATTATTAACATCTGTTTTATTAAAAAATGATTATCTTTTATCGTTTAAAAACAAGGAATCGTCAAGATTGGATCGAATGGAACAGAACAACTTAGAACGGGATCCTACAATATTCACAAGAAATATTACGAGGAAAATATCAATAACATATATAAAAGAACTATTCGAGAAAACAATAGGAAATAAATTCAACATTTCAACAACACTCAAAACAACAAACACATTGAGATCTATTCTATCTAAAACTAAACCTAACAATGAACAAGAAATAACAAATAATTGTATTTATAAAATACCTTGTGAATGCGAACAATTTTATTTAGGTGAAACATCAAGACCATTAAACGTTAGAAAAAGTGAACATCATTCTTATATTAAAAATAGAGAATTTGATAGATCTGAAATATGTCAACACGCATGGGATAATGAACATAGAGTTCAGTGGAGAGATTCAAGTATAGTCCTGAAAGAATCAGATAGTAAAAAGAGAAAAATAAAAGAAGCGGCTCTAATTATGCTAAATGAAATCAATTATGTCGCAAATTCCTCGGTATAATGCAGTAGAATGTGGTTACCCATACTGAAAGAGGAAGTCAATAGAAAGAAAATACCACGATTAGTAAGTCAATAACATATCGAGTTAGTACATATTTTATATTTTAGTATTATGTACTTATTATATATCTATGTATTATTAATATTATTTATAATTTAAACATATTAAGGTTAGAATTTGGTATTGGTTTTTGAAAGTAAATTAAATGGAAGACCAAATACTTACGATGTCGGGATAGTATCACGAGGTTTTTTCCTGGGTTTCCCTCATGATTTACTATGTAATCTCTAACGCGAGAATTTTACAGTCATCGTTGGATTTGGTTGTCTTTTTAAAGACACATCACACGCTATGATGTTTTTGTGACTTATATTCTTGAGTTGGGATTGATTTCATGTAATCGAATGAACTATCTTTTAGTAAAGTCATCCCAGGAACGCAACTCATAAATATTGGCGATATCATTTTAAAGTCTTCTACTTTAAAATGTATAATACACGTCTGAATTGCCAATATAAATGAGTCAGAATAAATAAATTAGTAGAAGAATGTTTTTACTTAGCAACAACATTTTTGTTTAATTTAATAATATTTTGTATTTTGAAAACGAAACCCGATTTGGACGTCGAAACGTTAATAAAATTATTTTTTCAATTTAATTGTGGCTTATTTCCCATATAAATAGTTAATCATAAAAATGCCACAAGAAAATAGCTTCAGAACAACATTTAGTTCCTGCGTTAACAGATTACTTGATTCGTTGCCGACATTCATTTAACTCATTATATCTTAGGATTATTAAATAGGCACAGTTTTTAAAGTTAATTGTTTCTTTTTTTTTTGTATAAAGCTATTGTTATCTAACTACTGTAATCCATCTGTAGCGTAAAGAACGCTACTTCAAATAAGATTTTGTTCAACGTCATTTTTTGTTAGTGGTTACTTGATTTCTTCGAATTCTGAACGAATTTTTCAAAGCAATTTTACAAACAAAAATAACTTGAAAGATATTACAGATATATCTGCAAGTCGCAACTGAATTAGAGTTGCATCTGAAATGTATCCGTAATGTATTTTATTGAACTCTAAAACTCCAAAAGTTGCACCTAATCAAAACAAAATGGAATTTAAAAGGTTTTAGGTCCTCTCGACGTGTCGAGTCATCCATCGCAATCCGGCTAATTCCATCGCTGTAAACGTATCGGGAAAACTCCGTTTCCTTGTATTGAAATAATGCAAAACTTTCCACGAAAATATACTCTATTTTCCTAAGTACCGGGTGTCCCAATAAGAATGGCTCTCGGCCATATCTCAGGAACCGTTTATAGTAGAGCTTTGAAATAAAAAAATTTATAACAAAAGTTGCCTCAGGAAAAGCCTGGAGATTATTTTCATAATTGTGGGACCACCGCTAGAGGGCGTAATTGAATATCAAAAATAAAAAAATCTAAATTTTACAAAATTTTCCTAATGAAGCGGCACTGGAAATCCAATTATTGTATTCTTCATCAAATTCTGCGCATATTTGATTTAACAAGTTTAACTCTACCTTTGCAAATAAGAGGTGGGGGTGAGTGGGAACCTTGTTATGAAAAAATGGCTTAAGTCCGGTTCTGCTAAATCAAATTTTGAAAACTGGGTCTTGTTGAAGACAGATCTTTTTCTTCAATGTAAGTGTGATAATTTTGAACCATCCTAATAAGTAATAAGCCAGCTGGGAGGCGTTATTTAATTTTTTTCAGAAATCTAGTTTTCTTGGGAAAATATTAAATACAAGTATGCATTTTTAATCATACTTTATAAAATTAGATTAAATTAGCAATAGAATAGCGAAAACCGCATGTCGATACCTTTTTTCTATCTCAAGATATCTCGAGAAACGTGTTAATTTTATACATAACTGTTACTATCACCGGTAAACTAAGTTAAGAAAAGTAGTGTGCTGTGGAAAAAAACAAAATAACATTTTCCAGATGTCACCGTATAAAAATATAATTAATTAAAACAACAATATAAAGAGAAACAATACTATTAAAATTAAATATAACACAGAACAAAAAGAACTACTTAGTGACGACCTAAATTTTCAAATTGTTGCCCATCATACACTACTCTAGAATACATTATCCAGAGAATACTAAACGCCATTCAATGCATATCGAGAGCAGAAATTGAGACTGCTGTTCAATCTACTCTTGAAAGAGTAAATGTTTGCAACGAAAATGATGGGTAAAAATTTAAACGTTTATGTCATCACTAAATAGTTGTTTTTATTTCTTTGTAATAGGGCTTTTCAACGCTTCTCATTTGTTTCGAGCCTCTGTCATATGCCGTATAATCCGTGTATAATATTAATATACGAGATATGAACTAGGCTCGAAACAAATGAGAATCGTTGAAAAGACCTAATATACGTTGACAGCTGGAAAATGTTTCTTTGTTGTTTCCATAGCACACTACTTTTAATAAATTTCGTTTACCGGTGAGAGTAACAGTTATGTTTTTAAATTTACACGTTTTGTAAGATATCTCGAGATAGAAAAAAGGTATTAACATGCGGTTTTCGCTATTCTGTTGCTAATTTTGTCTAATTTTGTAATATGGTATTCAAAATGCATGTTTGTATTTAATATTTTCCAAGGAACACTAGATTTCTGAAAAAAATTAAATAACGCCTTCTAGCTGGCATATTACTCAGCAAGTTGGTTCGAAATAATAATTTTTACATTGCCGAAAAAGATCTGTCTTCAACAAGACCAAGTTTGCAAAATTTGATTAAGTAGAACCGGACTCACAGCCAGTTTTTCATAACAAGGTTACCAGTCACCCCCACCTCTTATTTTCAAAGGTAGAGTTAAACTTGTTAAAACAAATATGCGCAGAATTTTATGAAGAATACAATAATCGGATTTCCAGTGCCCCTTCATTAGGAAAATTTTGTAAAATTTAGATTTTTTTATTTTTGATATTCAATTACGCCCTCTAGCGGTGGTCCCACAATTATGAAAATAATTTCCAGGCTTTTCCTGAGGCAACTTTTGTTATAATTTTTTTTATTTCAAAGCTCTACTATAAACGGTTCCTGAGATATGGCCGAGAGCCATTCTTATTGGGACACCCGGTACAATAAAAATGTCTATACTGCCATTCTAATTTTTAACGAGTCTAGAGAAAAACATATACATAACCAAACACCCCTATTTTATCCTAGTCTAAGTTCGACAAGCCAAAATGCACACGACTTTAATTTATAGTTTTATTAGTGAAAAAAACACGCAGTTTGTGGTAAGTTTTAATTATCCCTATTAATTAATTAATTTAAACGTGTTGTAAAAGAAAGATTTGATATTTCCTTCATTAAAGGGTTTATTTCTAAACCCGTTGCGCTCCCTGGTTATTTCGTACCATTCCCTGCAACGTGGACACACGAAAATAACGTACCCTAGTTTTTTGGGTCGACCTCTCAGCGCCGACCCCTTTTCCTTACGATATGGTTCTTCAGAGTTCTTGGACATTTGAAATACCAATATTTAACAGTAATCGACAATAATGTTATGCCAATTTTTTTTGTAGTAGATTATAAAAGGAACCGAAGAGCTTCGATACAAGAAACAATTTTTCAAACAAATATAACTTGAAAGATATTACCGTTGTATCTGAAATTCGCAACTGAATTAGAGTTGCATCTGAAATGTATCCGTAATGTATTTTATTGAACTCTAAAACTCTAAAAATTGCACCAAATCAAAACAAAATGGAATTTAAAAGCTTTTAGATCCTTTCGAGGTCTCGAGTCATCCATCGCAATTCGGCTAATTCCATCGCTGTACACGTATCGGGAAAACTCCGGTTGAAATCCGCCGTCTTGGTATTCAGCGTTTCTTTTTTGTTTTGTCCGTTTTTTTCTCCCATCCCGGTACAGTTTCTTTTGGCCTTTGTGCAAAGCGGTTTTAGCTCAAGGAAAACTTTTATTAGAGACAGCAGGTACAACAAATAGAGTTGGCACAAGTAAACGCATTAAAGTAGATGGAGTTTTTCGCGTTCGATTAGTCGGCGGATAACATCATGGTGCTTGTTGTTGTTGTTGTGAATAAAAACGTATAAAAAGGTGGAGGATGGTGGAGTTTTAAATTTTAACGTCTAGAAAAGGTGTTAAAGTTTTGTACGTGATAAATAAAATAAATTTAGAGTTCGTGTTGTGGTGGAATTACTTTTAATTGTAATAAATAAAAACTCTTGTAATAATATAACTCCATCTAACGTTGGGAGCTAATTTTATAACAGTAGGTATATAGACCTTGGGCCCAGACTTAAAAAAAATAGTATTTCTCTCATGAGATTTTTTTATTCAGTTATTCATGTCGCTTCGGACAACTTCTCTGATATGGTAAATGTTAAGGAGGTGGGCGTTTCGTAAATATATACGTTTCTAATAGTCCTTGGGCCCACATATAAAATTATTATTTATGACCACACCGTCGAAACTTTTTGTACTTGTTATTTGGGTGGAGTCGGACAAATTTGGAGCTTAGCGCATTATGGTAGTGGGGCGTTTGTCTGTCAAGCTGTCACGAAGTTGTCAATTTTATGCAAGAAAAAAATTTATAGCCGCATTGGTCATTTTACTTTAATCAATGATTTTATCGTATAAACAGCGAAAACAATTTTGTCGGACAAAAATATTGGGCCATATGACGCGTCGGACACGCTAAATATATGTCAAATTTATGAAAATAATTGTTATAATATAGTGGTAACCTTGTCGGACAATTTTCACGAGGCACATGCGCAGTCGGATGCGCCGAAGATGTCAATTTGCTGGAATTTTTTTTATTTATTACCACAGATGTCATTTTTATTTTGTACTGTTTTTTTACATGTGTAATGCATATTGGATCACTTGTCGGACAAAAATATTGAGTCCAAAATTTTCAAAAAATTTTCCGAAATGTTGCCTCTTGTCGGAATTTTTTTTTTGAAAATTCGAGAAAAAATATAACACAACGATGTTTGTCATTGTTCAAGGAGTATGTACACACATTTTCACATCAAAATTTTTCCAAAATTTTCCGTCTTGCCGGAAAATTGTGGGTACAACTCTACGTCACGCCGTTTTAAATGTTGTACTTAGTGTGTGTACCAATGTTCAGCTAAATCGATTCAAAAGTAACCGAGAAAAGCTATTCTAAAAATTTTTTTGACAATGCCTCGTCTTAAGGACATCGATAACCTAAAACTAAAAGAATTAAGTTTTCTATTTGCTTGCCATAACATTTTTGTTAGACAATTACATTTTTTGTTTAAGAATATAATTACTTGTAACCTACTACTTTTGTCGGAAAAATGGTTGTGAAGATAAGGGATGAACGAACCCAGCATAGTTTAAAAGTATAGTTTACTAATAAAAATTAATTTTTTTTGTCCGACTGTCGATTTGCCCCAATATTTTTGTCGGACACTTAGATTTTTTGTAAAAATACGAAGCAAGTTTTCAATCCTAATAGCAAATAATTAATATTGAAAAATATCAAAAATCACTAAAAGATTTTTAAATTGAAAACTTACTGGTACATCCCCATGTATACGCCTCCAAGACTTCTACAATTTGCAAGTCATATGGATGCTGCAGTAAAGACGATAGGGAAGGAATTCTAAACCTTGCAATTCAAATCCCCCGTCTGCAGCCGGCTAGGAACTGAAAGATGCACCATAGTTACTCTACTGAGTAATACGAAAATAAAATAATAAAAATGTGTACCATTTTTATTCGGCTGCAATACGAAGGAAAAACAATCTTACTCTTTAATTAGAATAAGGAGTGCAGCCAGTCCCTTTAACTGCAGTTTTCTGCTCTTATTGGAGCGTCATCAGAAGGAACGTAGGCACTGTTTTCCTTAATCCAATCAAATTGCATCGAAAGGTTTTCCCAAATATTGCAGCCAAAGTGATGGTAATGGGTGGCTAGCGCCATCTGGCCGTAAAAATACGAAGCAAGTTTTCAATCCTAATAGCAAATAATTAATATTGAAAAATATCAAAAATCACTAAAAGATTTTTAAATTGAAAACTTACTTAGATTTTTTTATTTAGAATATAATTACTTATAACCTCTTATTTTTGTCGGAAAAATGGTTGTAAATAAAAAAATTCCAGGAAATTGATATCTTCGGCGCATCCAACTACGCAGAAGCAGCGTGAAAATTGTCCGAAAAGGTTACCACATTATTGTAAAAAGGTTTTATGTTAGATTCTGTTAAAATTAGCCATGTGGTAATACATTTATTATTTTCATAAATTTGACATATTTAGCGGGTCCGACGCGTCATAAGTATAAGGCCCAATATTTTTTTCCGACAAAATTGTTTTCGCTGTTTATATGATAAAAACCATTGATTAAAATAAAATGACCAATGTGGTTATAAATTTTTTTCTTGCATAAAATTGACAAATTCGTGACAGCTCTACAAACAAACGCTCCACTACCATAATGCGCCAAGCTCCAAATTTGTCCGACTCCACCCAAATAACAAGTACAAAAAGTTTCGACGGTGTGGTCATAAATAATAAATTTATATGTGGGCCCAAGGACTATAAAATTTGGTGCGTTCTACAATTAGAGTACCGTTAAAAATTTGTCTGACAATATTATCTACCAGTAAATTGTCAGACAAGTATTTTTATTAAGAGTAAACAGTAGCGCGTCATCAATATATTTGTTTTTCGAAAGTTCTGCAAAATTTCAACAGTGAGGCAACAGTGCGTCGGTAATTCGACACTGACAGTGACATTTAATACTATAAAAAACAATAATTTTTATACATACAGGCGCGAAATGTTGCCAAGTCAGTCACGTTCGATTTCTTGTTATAGAAAATCGATTTTTAGTAGTTCCAATGTGACACAAAATCTAGGCATGGGATAAAAAAGTTTATTTGAAGAAAGTGTATTGTTTTGTCTTTCTTAATGGCGGTACAGGCTCCTTTTTTAAATATTTTATTTAGTTATAGGGTAATTTCCACATACTAACATATTTCTGAAATTGGGCTCTGTACCGCAATTCTTTATTATATTACGGATATGTGTGCCAAATATCTCCACAAAATATTCAAAATTACAGCCCCAATCTTGGACCGCGATTGTGCCGATGTGTGCTTTTGCCCTAGAGGTGCGTTTAACCCCCTTTTGGTGGTGAAAAATATATGTTAAAAATATATGTTAAATGACTAATTCTAATCAACTTTTGTTTTAAAAGTTTCTTCACCAAGTTAATACTTTTCGAGTTATTTGCGAGTAAATATGTTATTTTTTTTTTACAAAATAATCACGTTTTCAGACGGTTTTTCGCAAATAACTGAAAAAGTAAGTATTTGGTCGAAAACAAATTTTTATCAAAAATATAGCACGTAAAAAAGTGAAAATCATGGCGTATATATTAGGTCACTGTACCTAGTAGAAGCAGAGTTATAGCTAATGAAAAATAGGTTCATATTCGTCAAATTCCAAATCGAATATTTTAACGTGCCATAACCAAAAATCAAAGCACTTTTTTGGGTAAAACTTATTTTAATTTTTGTAAAGTGTTTAAAAAAATGCTTGTTTTTGTTTTTTTAAAAAAAAATTTTTAGCATCAAAAGTAAACAAGTTACGCTCAAAATAAAGTTGGTCCCTTTTTTTGGCAAGAAATCGGGAAAATCACCCCCTAATTAGCATTTCAAATGAACTTAATTGTTACCACTTCACAAGTTTTTTACTCGAATATGTATTGATCATTTGATCTGTAAGTTTCATCGGTTCAAGGTCCATATTTTTGAAAGAACTGTAGTTAAAAGTGCTTGAACGAGTCACTTATTACGAGTTTATGCAAATTTAGAAACACCGAATCTTAACCAATGTTTGTCTTACAGAAAAACAAAAAATGCAAAATATTCAGAAAAGTAAAGCCGGCCTTTTTTATTGTTTAATATTTTTGGTATCTCTAAAAATTTTTAAGTTATTTTGAAGAAAAACATTTTTTCCAAAATTAAAATTTTTATAAATTTTACTTTAAAACTAAATTTTTTCAAAAATAAGCACTTTGAACCGATGAAACTTACAGATCATGTAAACACAACATAAGTCAAGTAACGTGTGAAGCGGTAACAAATAATTTCATTTAAGTTGCTAATTTTGGAGGGTGATCTTCCTGATTTTTTTTGCCAAAACAAAAGGGCCAACTCTATTTTGAGCGTACATTTGATGCTAGAAATTATTTTTATAAAAACAGAAATAAAGCTAAAAACTTTAAAAAAGTTGTAATGTGTTTTCCCCAAGAATGCTTCATTATTTGGATATAACACATTGAATTATTCTATTTGGAATATTTCGAATATGAACCTATTTTTCATTAGCTATAACTCTGCTTTTGCTAGGTATAGAGACCTAATATATACACTGTTTTTTTTTCACCTTTTTATAGGCTATAGTTTTGGTAAGAATATTTTTTTCGAGAAAATGCCTACGTTTTGAGTTATTTGCGAAAAACCGTCTAAAAACGTGGTTATTTTGTTGAAAACTGAACATATTCACTTGCAAATAACTCGAAAAGTATTGATTCGGTGAAAAAACTCTAAAGAACAAAAGTTGCTTAAAATTAGTCAATTTATCCATTTCGGGACTTATCTTGGACATATATTTTTTCACCCCCGAGATAGGGTGAAACTCACCCCTAGGGCAAAAACACACATCGGCACCATATCACTTTTTTTCTTTGACATGTTAGTTATGCGTATGCCAAATTTCATGTCAATCCAAGCAGTTCTTTAAAATTTACAGCAAAAACCGTGAAAGAATGTACTAATAGAGACCATTGTAAATACTCTGCCAAAGTACAGTGCGATCTTTTTTGCTATAAAAAACATCCTTTATATTCTGTTTTTATTTATGGTTATTTTTATATCCCCGTCACTAGACGCAAATATATTAGAAATACCGGCATTAGTTATTCATTTCTTTATTTAAGAAGAATGTTTACATTTCATCCTGCCTCACACCCTGTCCAATGTTACAGTTGAATGTATGTTTGTAATATAAAAGTGTGTCGTATTTTATTGATGTTTCTACAATTTGTCCTATAATCAATCATTCAAGGTTTCTAAATAAAAATAACCCACTAATAGGGGATAAAAGGAATATCCGTGTTTGCCTTGAACGAAATTGTAGGAAATTACCCTTCTTATTTCAACACTTTCAGCTACAATTATCTCAGAGTTTAGAGCGGCTAACGTGAATAGAAAAAAAATCCCATCGATTTTGTAACAAACCACCGGTAGAGTCGCACGGTTGAATAAACAATTTTAAATTGGAATACTGATTTAGTGGTAGTGGTGGATCGATTCGGTGGAAGTCAGATGACGTTTGAATTGAGGCGTTGGAGCACTTGCTGAGTCGGAGGTGCATCACGGTGCTCGATGCCGATGCTCTGCTGGGCTGGCCCGTTCGATTGCTGTGCTGGGCCAGAAATAGCTTCGATATCACTAATATTTACCTACGCCGTCCACAGTAACCTGCTATTAAGGTAGTTTGATTTGAATTGAATGAAATACGTTGTGGTAGTCATTGATGCTGATATTCTGATATACTATTTTTACCAAAGTATTATTTATTTATTAAAACGTTTTTATACAGGGTGTTTCATTGGGAAACGGAAATACTTTAATGGTGAATAGAGGTCACCGAGGCCGTTCTAGGTACACTAAATTTTTTGCCCTACTGACTTTTATATCCGAGTTACAGGGTGTTTTATCGATTTTGCTCATTTTTTTCCTAAGCCATAACTTTAGAACCACCCTGTATATTTTTTTGATATTTGGTACACATATGTCTCATTCAAAACCCAAACGACCGACATACTAATCACAAGAAAAATCCAGGTCCGGATTAACAAAAAAAAGAATGTGTGTGTACTTTGTACGCACGTAAGAAGTTATACTTCTATTATATGATTTAAACGAAATTAATATACTTTTTATTTATAGTTTGTTTAAATATTAAACTAATTTATACTTACCTCAAACACTTTTATTAGAACAGTGCCAAAAATTAAAATAATAAAAGAATAAAACACACACAAACACATTAAACAAGCCACAAATGATGTCTGAACATTAATTGTCGAAAATTTTTTTAACTAAATACGTATTTTCTGAAAATACAATTATATAATAAATATACTTACAATCATAAAATGTATTAAAAAAAACAAAAAAGAAAGTTTCTATTGGGACTCGAACCAGCGCTGATAAGCGCGGTTGGTATTGGAATTCATTCGCCTTCAACGCTTAGCCATGGACACTATGTGTCATTATTTACGAAGATCGACTAACTAAACGGATTAAACTTGTGATATTTTGATATTTTGAAAATTGATCAAATTATTTTAATTTTGAATTGAAATGATTTAGAATTGAAAAAATACAACAAAACATAGAGTAAAAAACAATATATTAGGTGAATATTGATAGAAATTTTGATGGTAATCAAATTATATAAATAAAAGTATTACATACTATGTATTTTGGCAGATCAAATAGGTAGGTTTATACCCATGATACATTAACAAATATTACGTACCTGTTGCTTTTAAAAACTATTTAAAAGTCACTACAATATTATAAACTTTTTTGTTTCTGTCCTCACAACAATAAAACTAATATATTATACATTTGTTTACCTTTACCTTTACCTCCAAACCACAGCTGCCATATCGGATAATTTTTGACATGTCATTTGAACATCCAATCAGAACAAAGGTATAATGCGCATGCGCCGGGCTGATAGTTTTTAACATATAAAAAAATCACCCTCTATCGCCGGTAAAGAAGTATAACTTCAAAAATCCCATCGATTTTGTAACAAACCACCGGTAGAGTCGCACGGTTGAATAAACAATTTTAAATTGGAATACTGATTTAGTGGTAGTGGTGGATCGATTCGGTGGAAGTCAGATGACGTTTGAATTGAGGCATTGGAGCAGTTGCTGAGTCGGAGGTGCATCACGGTGCTCGATGCCGATGCTCTGCTGGGCTGGCCCGTTCGATTGCTGTGCTGGGCCAGAAATAGCTAGCAGAAATATGAAAGTGTGCCAAAATACATTGTTACTTCACGCACACTTTAAATCCTTCACGCACTGCTATCTATAATGACAGTTTTCAGAAATTAAAAACTCATACATAATATGAGATAGAGTAGATAGAGTACTCCGTACCTCAAATTTTGTACAATTATGACAAGCAATTTACGAGATAATTGGCCGTTTCCAGACTTTTGGGCCACTCTGTATTCTGTTTACCATTTACGACATCCCGATATACATTTCGTTTTGTTATTTATATAAATGTACGTTATATTACGTCACTGGGAGTTTTTTGCCAAAATGAGTTTATGCTTGTAAAATTTAAAGTTGCTTGTTTTTTAAATTCTTAAAATGTTTTTATATGAAGACCAAAAATAACTTAACTCATCACTGAAATAATTGATAATGAAAAATATTATGTCGAGTGGAAATTTTAATCTACTTTTAGAAACTTTAGAATCACTTGAAGATTCAGGGGGAAGAACGATGAATGTCTATCTGGAAGCATTTTCGGTAAAATGAAAAACAAAGTTACATATTCATCGTTTTCTCCTTTTGCATCCAATCTTCTGACATGTTTTTAAGGCAATTCTCATCGTTATTTCCCCTTGGTCTTTCACGGGTTGATAGTACTCTTTCTAAGCTAACAGACTGCACAAAAATCGCAAAATGACCAAAAACTGACATTCATCGTTTTTCCCTCTGACCCTTCATTTGGTTAATTAAAATTACTGAAACATTTGACGCATGAAAAGTTTCAATAATTTTGAAATTTTCCATTACCGGTTTTAACATTACTATATCGTAAAAACTTTTTCCACCTACCTCTACCGAAAGTATACTTTTCCGGACATGATTGTAGGGAGCAAAGTTGTACTTTTCCTCCCTAGGGAGGAAAATATTTTTCCTCCCTAGGGAGGAAAATATTTTTCCTCCCTAGGGAGGAAAAGTAAAAGTGACGTCATGGTATTTCATTCATGAAATGTAACTTATTGACGCCCTGTAAAATATCTATTTTCTATTACGTAAGTTTCTATACATTTTAACGTTTATTTATAAAACACTCTGTATTTTGCAGAATGCTAAAAAACAGTAAATTGTTATTTTGATTTAACAATGTTTACATTATTAATTTGACTTATTTATGACAGTTGACAGTTATATTGTACGTACTTGTTAGTTTTAGTTCTAATAAATTTTGTTGGTTAGGTACATAAATAAATTAAGTAAAAATGAAAAAATTACTTGTTATTTGAGGAAGGTGGAAAAACCATATGTATAACATGGGAGTAAAGTGCCTTTTCCTCCCTTGAATGATTACTGCCCTCCGCTACGCGTCGGGCAGTAAACTTCATTCTCGGGAGGAAAAGTAGCACTTTCCTCCCTTGTTATACAAGTAGCTATTACCAATAATCTTCAAACTTTCGCTGTTCTTTATAGCCGACACAAAACAGCCAGCAGATGTGTTATATACTCTCATCTTTTAACCAATAAAGTTTTGGCTATTGGAAAACGAGTTATCTATTCATCCTAACGAGTTTCTGAAGGAAGCTTTCCTGAAAGCCGTAACAATACGTTAACCATATACCACCGTTATGGGTTAAATTTATACATGCATTCGTTAAAGTACCTACAAATTCAGGTTTTGCATAGCTAAATTATTATTTTCTTCAACATACAGTTGGAATGAAAAGTGCACAGGGTGACACTACTGCTATTAAATAATAATGATTTTTAGTTAGTTTAAAAAAATGGATAAAAAGGAATTTCGTGTCTTAAAAAAGCATTGCAATTTGGCAAAAAAAAAATACTGTCGAAGCCAAGGCTTGGCTTGACGAACATTACCAGAGAACAGCAGTTCTCGCCAGTGGCGCACACCAACACCCCCCTACACGAGACACTATATATACACGAAATTTTCGATTTTCTAAATCTGACTGATTTGAAAGATGGGCCAAGCCCCATCTTAATGTTTAGGAAAAGACTCACCCATTCATATGTCAACCATCCATTTTGGTCCAAGGGTGTGGATTTTACGGCCCTTTCTATTTAGGGTCTGTTTTTCGTTCTCGTCCTAAAATTCCCAAAAACTTCAAAAATTTAAGTCCGACCTTTGCGGCTTCTAATAGCCGCATTGATCATTACCTTTCCAGCGCATGTCTAATTTTGAAAATCGGTTATACCATTCAAAAGTTACCGAGCTTAGAATTATGACTCAATTTTTATTTAAAAAAGGGAAAATGTTGGTGGGTATGTATGTATGTGTGTTTAAAAGTTAAACCGATTTGAATTTTTTTTCTGTGTTTGAAGAGGGAGTCTGGTCCGATTCAGAACCGGTGTAGTTTGTGACTTTTGACCACCCATAAGCCAGCTAGAGGACTTGGTAGGTACAAAACGGCATATTTTTTGGGGGTATATATCTTCGGATCAAGAAGAGACAGGAGAACCGAAAATACACCAAATCAATAGTGTTGAGTTAAGATTTCAAGTGGTGTCTAAGCCGTCAGGATCAGACATACACACGGCTCAGTATAGCCGAAAAACTGAAAATCTATACTTTAAAAATTTTGGTTTTTCGACAATTACTCAAAATTTCAACCTACGAATTGCGCCAATAACTGAGCGTTTGTAGAAAGACTCTAGACAAATCTAACGGTGTATACGTCATATCCGGGAAAATTCGAATTTTTAAGGTATAGGCTTCATAATTATGATCAAATCTATTTCCTACGGGAAAAACGGTTTCTCAAGCTCAATAATTCCTGTAATAGCTTCAGTTATCATACTTGACCCTAGATACATCAGATACTACTGGTAAATACGTTTTAAACTGATGTTTACTGATCAAAATCGGTTAAGCCTTTTAGAAGTTATTAAGCTACAAAACTATAATCCAATTAACGATTATTATCGAAATGGTTTATGTAGTTGTAGTGATTACGACGCTAAATTTGATCTGGCAACGGGCAATCCGACTTCAGTTACCGGTCATCTCAATATTTTTTTTAATCTATTTCGAATAGAAAAAAATCTAGTGTACATTCGATGGACACTAGATCATTTGGGAGATAATGCAACAAAGGTGCCCATTTATAAAGCTTAACGAGTAATAGAGGAACATTGCATTCAACTTCATACATTTAATTTATAAATAACTTTGAAAAACTCCTGATACAAGAATAAAAAACCGCTAAACGCCTTAAAAATGAGTGGCGCATACAATATTCCAGCTACAAAAGATCTGATATGAATATTACGTGGCGCAAAAATATATTTTCATTTTGATGTTAAGCAAAATTCTAGTTTTATTTTAAAAGATTTTTCCATAATATTTGCTAAATTTGAAGTAAACGCGCCACAAAAGTGTTTCAAAATTCAAACTATCAAAAAAAGCGCGTTTAGGTACTTCAAATTTACCAAATATTATGGAAAAATCTTTTAAAATAAAACTAGAATTTAGTTTTACATCAAAATGAAAATACATTTTCGAGCCACGTAATATTCATATCAGATCATTTGTAGCTGGAATATTGTATGCGCCACTCACTTTTAAGGCGTTTAGCGGTTTTTTATTCTTGTTATTCAGACTCTGCACCAGGAAAATCAACCATTGAGAAGTGGTTTTCTAAGTTTAAACGTAGTGGACACCCCAAAAAGGCTGTTACCCACGAAAAGTTAAAAAAAGTTCATAAAATAATTGTGAATGACCGTAAAGTGAAGTTGATCGAGATAGCTAATACTCTAAAACAAGAACGAATTAATGATTCTGAGAATTGTTTGAAGCTGTTCAATCGTATAAAACCGACTTTTTACGTTATATTACAATGGTTGAACCATGGCTCAATCACTTCATACCGAAGTCAGCCGAGTGTACTATACGTGATAAACTGGCACCAAAATGTGGAAAGTCGAAACAGTTGTCTGGCAAGGTTATGGCATCAAAAAACTTCGGATGCACATGGTATAATATATATATAATGTTCTTGAACTCCTAAGTGGAGCATAGAGCTTCAGTGAAAACGCGCCATCGGGTTCTATTTTGCGCTAGGGCCTTCACCTCATTCCAAGACTTTCCTTGACTTCTTATCTCGTCCATGATGGATCTTCTCCAAGTTTGTACTGGGCGACCTCTTTTTCTCTTTCCTTGGGGATTCCACTCTAGGGCATTTTTTGCAATACTGGAACTATCTTTTCGGAGTGTGTGACCTATCCACCCCCACTTTCTGTATTTGATTTCATTTTCTACCCTCTTTTGTTGGGTCAGGTGTAGCAGATCTTCGTTTCTGATGGTGTTTGGCCAGAAAATACGAACAATTCTTCGTAGACATTTGTTAACAAAGACCTGCAATTTGTCTGTAAGGTATTTTGTCACTTTCCAGGTTTCACATCCATAGAGTAGAACAGACATAACATTTGACTGGAATATTCGGATCTTTGTCCTTGTAGTATATTCTCCAGACCTCCAAACAGGGTTAAGAATGCTGAAAGCTTGTTGAGCTTTTCGTATCCTCATACGAATATCGTCTTCTGTACCTCCGCTTTCTGTTATGACACTTCCAAGGTACGTGAAGTTCTCCACATGGTATAATATTCATAGACAATCTTGAAAAGGGAAAAACCCCTAACAGCGACAATACATTGCGCTATTGGAGCAATTGAAGGACAAAATCGCGAAAAAGGGCCCCATTTAAAAAAGAAGAAAGTGTTATTTCATCAGGACAACGCATTTTGTCACAAATCAATCAAACCGATGGCAAAATTTCATGAATTGAGCTTCGAATTGCTTCCGTAGCCACCGTATTCGCCAGATATATCTCCCAGCGACTACCACCTCTTCGCTGACCTCAAGGAAATGTTTGCTGGAAAGTAATTTAGTACCAATGAAGAGGTTACCGTCGAAACCGAGGCTTATTTTGAGGATAAGGACAAATTGAATTTTAAAAATGCTACCTATTGAAAAGTTGAATGACTGCTATTATGCTATAATCGTTGTATTGCCGTAGAATGTATATTGAATAATAAAATCAAATTTTATCAAAAAAAAAAAGAATGTGTGTGTACTTTGTACGCACGTAAGAAGTTATACTTCTATTATATGATTTAAATGAAATATACTTTTTATTTATATTTTATTTAAATATTAAACTAATTTATACTTACTACTTCTCAAACATTTTTATTAAAACAGTGCCAAAAATTAAAATAATAAAAGAATAAAACACACAAACACATGAAAAATACCACAAATGATTTCTGAACATTAATTGTCGGAAAATTTTTTAACTAAATACGTATTTTCTGAAAATAAAATTATATAATAAATATACTTACAATCATAAAATGTATAAAAAAATAAAAAAATAAAAGTTTTTATTGGGATTCTAACCAGCTATCAGCGCGGTTGGTATATTGGGGTTCATTCGCCTTAAACGCTTCGCCACGGAGGCAATGTGTCATTATGTGCGAAGATCGACTAACTAAACGGATTAAGCTTTTGACATTTTTGAATTAAATTAAATTATCTTGATTTTGAATTGAAATGATTTAGAATTGAAAAATTACAACAAAACATAGAGTAAGAAAACAATATATTAGGTGAACATTGATAGAAATTTTGATGGTAATCAAATTATGTAAATAAAAGTATTACATACTATGTATTTTGGTAGGTTCAAATAGGAAGGTACCTATGATACATTTACAATTATTACGTACCTGTTGCTTTTAAAAACTATTTAAATGTCACTACAATTATAAACTTTTTTGTTTCTGTCCTCACAACAATAAAACTAATGTATTATACATTTGTTTACCTTCATATTGAACAATTATTTATTATTGACAGATCATTTCAACACCCAATCAGAGCCCGTATAACGACTAATACCATACTGTCGGTGTGCGCATGCGCGCAGATCAATATAAATTCACCCTCAATCTCAATCGCGCCTAAAGAAGTATAACTTCAAAAATATTTTTTCTTTGTTAGCCTCTAAACTTTTTCAACCCAACGACCTACCTTTACCCTTAACATTGAAAAAATTCAAATAACACAAGAACAATATTGTTAATTTTGAGGTTTGTATAAAAATAAACACTTTAGGGAATAAGGGTAATATTCCATACAAAATATAACTTTCGAAGGGTTGAGAATATCATAAATTTATTTGAATAACTGGGAAATGTAAATAAAAAGAACAATCTTTGTAACTTTTATCGGGGTGGTATTTCATTGAGAGTATTTTCATTTATTCTTCGGTAATTTAATTAAATTTTCAAGGATGTTTGTTGACAAACAAAACATCCTTGTGAATTCATTCAGTTTATTTTTGTGTTTCAAATATAAAAATTAAGATAATTTATATTTGTAAGCTAAAATATCGTCTTTATTTTCAGGTGGCAGAAATAAATCCTCAAAATAAAAGGTAAATATGCTTTAGATTAAAGATATTATTTATTTTTCTAGTTGTTGATTTAACAGCACTTGTATTAAATTGTATTGTTTTCAATCATCTTTTGTCTTTATTCCTGGCTAGGATGAATTTAATAATTTTATTTGACTATAACTTTTTTTTATTGATAAATTGGCATCAACCCGAAGGTTATTAGCGAGGAGCAGATTTACAATATTAAATATTATATATTTTTTACAAAATTAATAGCTTTTAAATAGTTTAACATATTTGTGAACGAACAATTTGCACCAAGTGCTTTCTTTAAGTTTGTTGGAATACCATAAATTCTTCTTGCTGTGGAGAAAACTGGACAGTCTACAATTATATGTTTTACCGAGAGTTTAACTTTACACTGATCACATTTCGGTTCAGGTTCTTTTGTTATTAAGAACTTGTGTGTGGCACTGGTATGACCTAACCTAAGGCGGGTTATTGTCACTTGATCCCTTCTTTTGGTGGGGAAACATGTCCATGGTTTAATGTTCGGTTTAATATTCCAAAGATTGGACACTGAAAATTGCCACCGGTTTTGCCACTCACTTAGAATACGCGATTTGATAACACTTGAAACATCACTAGTTGTCACATATTGCACGATAGTAAAGTCAGCTGAGTTGACGGCTTCACGCGCACACTTATCTGCTTCTTCATTACCTCTAATACCAATATGTGACGGGATCCAGATGAAGATTACCTCCTTATTACGATTTTGTATCTCGATCAGATTTTGTTTTATTTTTCCCAGAATGTAATTCTCTGGGTATATTTTTCCTATGGATTGTAGTGAGCTTAGTGAATCAGTCAAAATGATGTATTTCTGATTTGGTGAGGATATAATAGGTTTGTTCCAACTTGATACAAAGCCGTTCTTGAATTGTTACGCGCATGCGCAATAACGAATAATTCTGCGCAGTAACACATTTTTCGTTACTGCGCATACTCGTAACCGTTCAAGAACGGTTTTGTATCGAGTTGGAACAAACCTAATATATGTCAGTGCCCCGTATATGGCATATAATTCTGCATTAAAAGTACTGTAATGTATTGGCAACTTATATTTTTGGCACATTCGAGGATATAACTGCTGCTCCCACGCCATTTGTTGATTTTGAAGCATCTGTATATATTTGAGAGAAGTTTGTATACTTTGATAATAAGTTTTGCAGATTTTGGTGTAGTATCCTATGGTTAGTAGTATGTTTGTCCAATGAAGTTAAGGTGGTAATTATTTTTGGTACTCCCAAAGTCCATGGTGTAGCAGGTTCAAAACTAACGGGATAGCAAGGAGGTAAGGTGGTGTTAAGAGATCAGAGATCCATTTTGATTCGGTGGTAGAAAAGTTTGTGTGGACGTGGTTTATTGGAGAAAAATGTTGATAATCAGTTAAGGTGATCATATTTGAAGGTGTGGTTATTAGGATTTGCATTTGATTTAATTGCATAGGTTAACTTTAAGTACATTTTTCTGTAATACAGTAATGGTTCAGCTGCTTCACAATACAGGCTTTCTATTGGTGTGGTTCTGAAAGCTCCCAAGATAATGCGGAGTGCAGTATTGTGGATTGAATCTAAAATTCGATTCTCAAGAGTCCATAAAAGCCTTTTATTTACAATGTTGTCCATTAATTTACCCGTAGCACATGTCAAAGATATTGGTCTATATGAATTTGGATTACTTTTTGGATTGTTTGGTTTTAAAATTGGTATAATAATAGATTCTGACCATTTTGGTGGAAATTTATGTTGAGTCCAGATTAAATTAAATAACCTTAGTAAGTACTGGTGAGCGTTTTAAGGTAAATTTTTTATAAATTTTACCGGAATATCATCAGGTTCCGCTGTCGAATCTTTAAATGAGTTAAGGGCATCGTTGTATTCTTCCATTAAAAAAAGAGAGTTTATAGGACTTTTATCTATCTCATCTAAGTTAATTAGATTACGTTCTTCATGTTGCTTAAGTGTGATAAAGCTCTGGTTATACTGGGTATTACTAGATCTGTGTTTATAAGTGTTAGCCATTTCTTCTGCGATTTCGTTGTCGGAGGTAATAACCTTATCTTGAATATTTAGTGAGTTGATTTTTAAATTCAAAATTTTTTCCCGATATTCGTTTTATCTTCTTCCATATGTCACTCATAGGAGTAGAGCTTGTTTATTTTAGAAACATAATCAATCCAGGATTGACGTTTAGCTGTCTTTATTGTCAATCTAGTTATGGCTCGAGTTCTCTTATATTCTAGTTGGTTTTCAAGTGATTTATTTCTTTTATATTTATTAAAGGCAGTTTTACTTTCTCTAATGACCTTTTTACAAGACTCGTTCCACCATGGAACTGGTGTTGAATGTTTCGTTGGAGCTGTTTTACCGATTGAGTTTTCAGCTGCCTTAATAATTATTTGGGTTAAGTTGTCTAGAGATCCTTCGACATTAATTTATTGTTGTCGAGCACTTGTTTATATATGATTCTATCTGTTCGGCGAAATGCTTCCAATCAGCTTTATCTATTTTCCATTTGGGAGAGAAATGGGTTGTGCGTTTATGTTGATTTTTTTTCTATAATTAATGGATAATGGTCACTGTTGTATGTGTACTGCATTGGATACCAAGAAAAATGTGGGTAAAGATCACTGTCACATATTGTTAGATCAAGTGGGGTGGCTTCTCCAGTTTTATATTTAATCTTGACTATAACTTTTGTCTGAAGTGAAATGCGAATAATGACGGGAAACATATATCTTTCTTGCAGTGCAACATCTAATAAGGTCAAAACTTCTCTCACGAAGTGGAAAACCCATATATAGAAAACCATAATACGACCAGCAGTCGCGCATGGAAGCGAAACATGGACGCTAACAAAAAGAAAAGTAAATAATAAGAAATAAAACTAGTAGAGTTGTTAAATTTAGCGATAATAACATATGTTGACATTATATTGATTGTTTCCCACCTTCAGACGTATCAGAGGAGTATGTCAACTAAAACTATCACTGTGACAGTGGTAGTTGCCAAACTTGTGCGATACGTCTTAAGGTGGGAAACAATCAATATAATGTCAATCTATAAATTACTATTGCCAAATTTAACACCTCTACTAGGTTCTCTATTTTTATCTCACAATTTAATATATGTTTTCCATCTATTGCGTTATTTTGCCGGTTATTAGTGCGCTCATTTATGTATGTATACAGCGTGTCTACTTGTAGGTCTACTTGTTGTGAAAAGTAGGCCCTAAAACCAAAAAAAGTTAAGTAAAGTTTTCCATTTTAGTGGGCGCTTGCCATTTTTTATTCTAATTTTCCATTTCCAACAATCGTTTTTTCCGATTATAACGCCATCTATCCATAATTCGAAAAAATGTTTCAAATAAAAGTTACTTATTTTTACGTAAGGAATCCAAATCTGCAATAAAGAATGGGGGCTCCTGTTTAAGATTTTGAAGTAACCCCCCACCCCACCTCCGTGGGGGGTCGTGTTTAGTGACATTCGATAGATTTTTTAAAAATATTGAATATGTATATTTTACAGTTTTACGATTTGATGGTCATTTCGCGAAATATCGCGGGATTCGTATTTAAAATATTAAATTTACCCCCACCCCTCTCCGTGGAAAGTCGTGTTTAGTATCATTCGATAGATTTTTAAAAAATATTCAGCACATATTTTTTAAAATAAAAATGTGTACCATTTTTATTCGGTTGCGATGCGAAGGCAAACCAATCTTACTTTTTAATTAGAATACGGAGTGCAGTCCAGTTCCTTTAACCGCGATTTTCTGCTCTTATTGGAGCTTCATCAGAAGAAACGTAGGCACTGTTCTCCATAATCCAACTAAATTGCATCGAGAGGTTCGATAGGGTCTTCACTGCAGCATCCATATGACTTGCAAATTATAGAAGTCTTGGAGGTGTTACCATGAAAATGTACCAATAAGTTTTCAATTTAAAAATCTTTTAGTGATTTTTAATATTTTTCAATATTATTAATTTACTATTAGGATTGAAAACTTGCTTCATCTTACATATTTTTTAGTTTTTCGATCTGTCATTCATTTCGCGAAATATTCGCTTTCTTCTTGTGAAATTTTGGGACTCACCCATTTCCTTACGCCCGGCCCAAATCGTCAGATTTTTGAAATATACGCTCTCTTGCATGTGCTTAACTTATCTTAATCTGACAATTTCGAATTTTTTTATGGATAGATTTTTTTTTCGGGCCCCCCTTAACGAACTCCCCTGTGTTAATAGCCAATATATGGTAGAGGTACATCTGCAGGGTACCAGGTTTCTCCCCATATGATAATCTGACGCGCTCGAGTAACTGCAAAAATCCCCGCTTGGGCTCTCCTACCATTGCAAAGTAGTAACAAGACACTTACTCAACACACACACTACACATGATACTATGTAGGTACCTAACTGCAAAAATTCACTGTACCTACCATGCCAATGCCCATTAGTTGTCGAGGCATTAGCTAAATAAAAAAACTTTTCATAATAGAAATTTTCCATGATATTATGAATTTATATACGTAAATAAACAAAGTTTTCGTTTTATGATAATGAATTTTCAGCTTGTTTATTCTGTTATAACCTTGTGAGTTTGAGTTTTGTTTAAAATTTTTTTAATTAGTTAATCTTATGACTATGTTTTATAAAATGCTTTAGGCCTTAAGATTTAAGATTTATTTAAATAAATAAATAATGTAGGGATTGATCGTGTTCTAATAAATATAAAACCATCATAAAAAGATAAAAACGCGGTAGAACAATTTGTTGTCAACGAAACATTCCACGGTATGTCAGCAGTTAAACAGTTACTTCAATTAAATGAGAAACTATAGCAAAAATTTAATAATGGGAATTGTGAAACTTACGGAAGTTTTATTAATATATAATATAAAGGGCAGATTTTTCTGAAAGCATGACAAACTATTTCATCTAAAAGGTTTTAACTTCGTGATACGCTATCAACACGGAAATTCTGAAGGATGATTATAGTCATTCATCATGTCTTGCTGAGGTTGCGAAAGAGTCTTGCTACTTCCGGTGAAATATCACAAGGACAAAAGAAGTTTCATAAGACGCGGAATATTAGAAGGCTTATAAAATTATTTTCTTGTTTATTTTTACGGAGTGATTGAATAAAATTGATTAGTTTCATTGGATACAGAAGCTTTTATGAGAGGAGGATGCAGACACAAGTTGAAAAAACGGAGTCATATTTTTATAAGAAGAATAACAAGACGATTTTTATGAAATGTACGGTTTTATTGCCATCTTCTTCTTCTTTTTCTTTTTGTGTAGACATAAGTCTGTCTTATTTTTTTTTCAATGTGTCTCGAGAAAGTTGTCTTTCCATTGTTTCCGCAGTCTTCCCAATGATCGTCTTCCTATTGAGGAACCGTCCTTCGCCGTCTTTACTACTCGATTTGTGGTCATTCGACTTCTGTGGTAGTTACATTCTACTCTTCTATTGCTTACCCAGTTATTACCCAATTCTTATTTTTTTAAGTTTTTAATCTTCTTTTTCTTTAGGTGTCGTGTCTGTATTCAGACGTTGGCCGTCATCATGTTTACAATTTCCTGAAATCTCTCTCTATCGGCTGCTGCGCGAAATAATTCTTCTACTGTGCAGCCACACTATTGTCTAATATTACGCAGCCATGAAAGTTTCTTTCGACCAATTCATCTCTTTCCCTCCACTTTTCCTTGTATTATAAGGCGAAGCAGATGGTATTTAGGTCCTCGAATTATATGGCCGAAGTATTCTGTTTTTCTCCTCTTTAGATGCTTATGAGCAGACGTTCTGAATTCATCATTTGAAGAACATCTTCCTTGGAAGTTTGAGAAACCCACGATATCTTCAGGATTCGTCGATAGCACCACAATTCGAATGCTTCTATTTTGTTTAGCATTGTGGTTTTTAACGTCCATGTCTCACAACCATACAATAGGATAGACCACACATAACATTTCAGGAACTTCTTTCGTATATACATCGACAGGTTTCTGTTACATAAAACTGGTTTCCAGGTCATAAAAGCCTTCTGTGATATTTCGATCCTAGTTATTATCTCTTCATCAGAGTCACAATTTACATTTAGCCAGCTGCCAAGGTACTTGAAATGCTTCACCCGTTCTAATTCCTCTCCATCAAGAGAAAGCTGACCTTGATCTATATTAATCTTTCCAACTACCATCCACTTTGTTTTTGAAATGTTGATTTTAAGGCCTCTCCGATAACTTGCTTCACTGACTAGATTTAGTAGTGTCTGAAGATCTTGTAAATTTTCAGCAAGAATGGCTGTATCGTCAGCGTATCTAATATTGTTGATTACTTCTCCGCCTAGCGTTACTCCCTCTTGTCTGTCATCCAAAGCCTACAGGTTAAAAAGGGTGGGTGATAAAACACAACCTTGTCGTACTCCACGTTTTATTGGTAGTTTTTCAGTACGACTGTCTCCAATTTGGATAGAGGCTACTTGATTGTAATATAAGTATTTCAGCAGTCTTATATGGTCTGCAATTGTCCTGCTGCCTGCAGGCAATCGAAAAGTGTACCGTATTTGAACACGGTCGAATGCCTTCTCGAAGTCGATGAAACAAACATAAACGTTCTTTCGGAATTCACAAATTTTTTGTAAGAGAACGCGCATACAAAATAGTGCTTTTCTAGTTCCTAGACCATTTCTAAATCCAAATTGCTTATTATCCATTCTAGTTTCGCATAGAAGGAATACTCGGTTTTGTATAATACGTAAAAGATTCTTGAGTCTGTGACTCATCAAACTGATTAGTCTAAAATGGCTACATTTAGTGGTTCTGCTTTTCTTTAGTAATGTTATAAACAGTGACTCCAACCAATCATCTGGTATTTTTCCTTCGTTGTAAATTTTGTTGAAGAAAGTAGTCAAGTAGGTAATGTTTTCCTCATCTAAAAGTTTAAATATCTCAACAGAGATTTGATCTGGTCCACGTGCTTTATTGTTTTTGGCTTGTTGTATTGCTTTTATGACTTCCGACTTCAGTATACTGGGACCTCTGTCTAATTAGTTGTCACAGGTAGTATTTGGAGCATTTTCGCGAGAAGCATAGTCAAAAAGGTCACTGATGTGTCTAATCTAATAGCACATAAAATGTTACTATTTTATATCCTACCAGATCAAAAACAATCGAAAGCCTTCTTTGGTTACTCCATCTGAGGCTTCTAAAATTTGCAAGCTATGCAGATTCTGAGTTTATGGGAAGATGAGGAAATTTTATAATTTATAATTCACATCCCATCTGCTCAGGCGTTAAATTTCCAGCGAGAATGGTCCCCTGGGTACTCCAAATAGAGTAAATATATAAATTAAAAATGAATACGGGGAAAACGAAATGACAGGGATGTCCTAGCGACATCCCAGCAGATGTCGCTAGGACATCCCTGTCATTTCGTTCGTTGCAATCTGTGACTTCTCTCGATATATTAGACTTGTTCATTCAGAGAAAAAAAACATATGTATACCCTGATGAGGGGTCCCGAAACCGGTAGAGTTACCTACTCTTTGATTGAACTAGAAATACAATACGACTGCAGTTTCTAGTTGCAATGAAATTGAAAACGTTTATTCATCTTTAATTCTTATTTTTTCTTATTTGTTGTTGCATTTTCACAACTTTATATAAATATTGTTAAAATATCAACATACTTCCTGCTGGTCTTGTTTCTCCTCGTACAGGTAGTCAATATTTCGTTTGCCAAATCGTATTGTCGAGTGAAGGCCACGAGAAGAAGCACTACGGAGCAGAGGACGCCCACCAACCAGATAAACCGACGATCTGAAGCATGCTATGGGTAACAGGATGCAAGCTGCACAGGACAGAGACATATGGAAAGAGCTGAAGGAGACCTATGTCCAGCAGTCGAAGCGAACGAGTTGATGATGTTGATTTCGTTTACCAAAACCTAACCGTTCTCGAACAATAGACTGTTTGCTGATACAATGTTGTCGAACTATGGACAACAGTGTAACAAGTATTTTTAGTTGAAATTTAAGCGCATATTGTATAAAGGGTATAAGTCCACAATACTTAGTTTTGAGAAAAACGAAAAAACTATTTAGTTTAGAAACTTGATGATCTATCAAATTTTATACTATAGATGAAATGTAGAAGGAGACTAGTAGAGTGACATGTGATACAGGAAACTTGGCTTTGAAAACGATTAAGGTCAAAAAGTCGTTTTAAAGGCTGGGACTTGATTCCTTTATACAATGAATGAATAAAAGACGAAATAGTGCTGCTTCTATGCAGTTAAATTAATAATTTATTTATAAAAAAAGGTTTATTATTACAAACAAGACTTAAAATACCTACATCCTAAGACTAACTAACGTAAGCTAACCGAAGTAATGAAATAAACGACAAAGTGCCACAAAAATTATGGTGGCGCCACAAGAATTATTGTATAAAGGTAATCAGTCCCGGACTAGTTCCCTTTATACGCTCAACAAAAATTTTATCGTGCGATATTTCGCGTATGGTGAGAGATACAAATTTCCTTTATTGACTCATCGATCCGTCGACGTTGGTTTAACAAAATGTATATCTCACTTTAATTTCGCACAGAAGTGGACTTATTCCCTTTATAAAATAATCGATTTAATTGCAAATAGCTTGGGGAATTATACACCCACTAGTCGTGTTATACTCGAAAAAAATTCTTTAATCAACTGCTATTTAGACAATAGAAAAATTTCCACTTTTTTGGCCTGCCAAGGAACCAGAGATGGTCAGGTTCTTCTTCCCAGGTATGTGGATCACCTCGAACTTGAATTCCTGTAGGAGCAGGGACCATCTGGACAGCTTGCATTTGTCAGCTTGGTAGCGATCCAACTATGGCAGAGCTCTACTCTCGGTGATAGGAGTGAAATTCTCCTGAAGGAAGTGACGAAAATTCTTGTGTGCCCATATGACAGCTAATCACTCCTTTTCATGGATGTGGTAATTTTGTTCGGCTGCTCGAAGTTTGGTGGATGCATACGCTATGATTTTCTTGTCTTCGGTAGGGCCTTGGAACAGGACAGATTCTATACCATGTTTTCATTTGGTTAAAAGCTTCTTCTGCTTTCAGTGATGTGGTCATGATTGCGAAGTTAGGAACAAAGTCTCCGAACCAGTTAGCAGTGGCAATCAGACCTCCAAGTTCTTTAACTGATCTGTTAAAATCGGGAATTTTCGATATTTAAAAGCATACAGTACTACGTCATCAATATAACTTCGGGAGATAGTATCATACCTTTTTTCGTAAGGTCTGCGAAACTTTGGCAACAGTGGTAATCTTTAACATTATCTAACATCAATATTTTGACAATTATACCCATAGGCGCGCTAAATGGAAGTAATAAAAGTCAATTTTGTTATTAGTAATTAAATATTTATAAAAATAAACCACAATGGTTAAAAATTTTATGGTATTTGCCCGAAATAATAACAATAAAATAATCATTTCGTTGTGAAGCGAAACAAAAGCCGTCTTATTTTATTTAGTTCATAAAGGCACTCTAACTTTATATACTCGCATTAGAATTCGAAATATTTTTATGTAAAATATACCTATCTACCTACATATTATAACCAAAACTCACAATTAACAATAATCTATTTTACCAAATAGGCCAACAACTTCGTTCTATTACACAAAAATATAATAAATTGACTATAAATAAACACTACTTTCATATGAAACAACAATAACGAATTCTTAAAATAATACACTGCTGCACTGAACAGATATCGATAAAGATAACAGAACAGATAAGAGAAAATCTGACGCAGGTTTGTCAAAATGAGAGTGACAATTTCTCTATGTTGCCTAATTAGTTATTATTAGGTATAGGATATGTTCGATTTCTTGTTAGAAATAGAAAATTTTAGTACGTCCAAAATGACACAAAATCTAGGCATGGGATAAAAAAGTTTATTTGAAGAAAATTTATTATTTTGTTCTTCTTAATGGCGGTACAGGCTCGTTTTTTTAATATTATATTTAATTACAGAGTAATTTCCACATACTAATATATTTCTTAAATTGTGCTCTTTACCGCCATTGTTTATTATATTACGAATATGTGTGCCAAATATCTCGACAAAATATTCAAAATTACAGCCGCAATCTTGGACCGAGTTTGTTGCTACCTGTTGATCGCTACTGCAGCCTATTAAGACCTAATATAATGACCAAATTTTTTAGAGTATTAGTATTTGTTTCGAACAAAGAAATACATTTGCCTTGAAATATACATAATTACCAAACAGAGCGAAACATATTTACTAAAATACTTACAAAAACAAAAACAAAAACAGTACAAACTGACACATAAATATTATTTGCTCGTATTTTACTTATAAACAAGTTAGCTACCAAACAAACTCAAAACATTTTCCGACATAAACATAATATTCCCAGGTGTTATTTGATATATTTTTAAATGGATTCGAGAGAGAGCCAGAAGCAATGAAAGTAACGGACGTTACAAACAATATTATTAAACAGAACAAGGCGCGTATATATCTGAAAAAACTGTCACTCACTATCTCTGGAACTGGACATGAGAAGAAACGTGAAACGAATACAAAAGAAGTTTGAAGTTTCTACGTTGTGTTGCTCTATTGCGTACGTAAATATAATTAAAAGAAAAATCAAGTTTTTTGATAATTAGAGAGGTTCTTATGGAGAAGGATTGCTTTCATTTCCTCATAGGCATCTTTCAGTGCGTCACAGTTTTTCGATTTCGTCCTAACGCATTAAATTGTATGTGACAGAAAAAAGGCACGTCCGTGACTACAGACATTTATAACATTTATTCTAGTTGTAGATAGATGGCGCTATAATCGAAAGAAAATTATTTACGAATTATATACTATATCTACGAATATAATCTGTACAATTTATAAGAAAATATAAATCAAAGAAAATACAATTTTATAAATGCAATAAACACAATTGATTCGTTTTTATACCAAATTGCAAATAAAATTTGACAACTGCCAGATTTAACTAAAATGTCATGTTAGAATAAATGTTATAAATGTGTATTATCACGGACTTACCTTTTTTTCTATCATTTGTGACACGCTGAAAAATGCTCATGAAAAGGACCATACCTATATTTTAAAACATTTTCCGACATAAACATAATATTCCCAGGTGTTATTTGATATATTTTTAAATGGATTCGAGAGAGAGCCAGAAGCAATGAAAGTAACGGACGTTACAAACAATATTATTAAAAAGAACAAGGCGCGTATATATCTGAAAAAACTGTCACTCACTATCTCTGGAACTGGACATGAGAAGAAACGTGAAACGAATACAAAAGAAGTTTGAAGTTTCTACGTTGTGTTGCTCTATTGCGTACGTAAATATAATTAAAAGAAAAATCAAGTTTTTTGATAATTAGAGAGGTTCTTATGGAGAAGGATTGCTTTCTTTTTCTCATAGGCATCTTTCAGTGCGTCACAGTTTTTCGATTTCGTCCTAACGCATTAAATTGTATGTGACAGAAAAAAGGCACGTCCGTGACTACAGACATTTATAACATTTATTCTAGTTGTAGATAGATGGCGCTATAATCGAAAAAAAATTATTTACGAATTATATACTATATCTACGAATATAATCTGTACAATTTATAAGACAATATAAATCAAAGAAAATACAATTTTATAAATGCAATAAACACAATTGATTCGTTTTTATACCAAATTGCAAATAAAATTTGACAACTGCCAGATTTAACTAAAATGTCATGTTAGAATAAATGTTATAAATGTGTATTATCACGGACTTACCTTTTTTTCTATCATTTGTGACACGCTGAAAAATGCTCATGAAAAGGACCATACCTATATTTTTGTCATCATTTTTATCATGTAAAATGAGTGCCAAATTTATGGAATAACTTGAATTTTTAGAGAATTGGTGGATTTTTTAGACAAATCCCGAAACAGGTTAATTTTTATTTTTAAATTATGGTTTTTTGGTTATCCGTCTGGACGTGATGACGTAAATGATGCTTTTTTTATGAAAATAGGGGTTTTCCCTAGCTCATTTGAAAGGTTATTCAATTCCGTACTCAGTAATATAAACGTTGACATAATATACACACATCGGCAAAATTAGCCGAACACCTTAAAAATGGGACATGTTTGATGTCTCGAATTTCCTAAACCTGTTGTCCGATTTGAGTGATTCTTTTAGTATGTTATAGCCTTATTAGTTAAGAATATCGTTGTAATAATATTGTTGCTAGACAGGTAAATGTCATTTTATACCGGGTGTTACAATCATACTGTGTTTTTTTCTTAAATTTCGGAACACCCTGTTGAATATTCTAGCATATATAAAATATTAAAATTAAAACTCGATTGTAGATTTAAGCTTTCTTAACATTTTCTTTTTTGATTCATTTGCTTATGTTGGAAAATAAAAAAGTTATGTGCTTTAACAACTAGCCATGTTTTTTATCAATAAATCCTCATAGTAGGGGAGGAAAGTATGCTAAATTTGCAGTTATTCGAGCATTATGGGGACCTATTGGACTGTGAAGAGTGGGTCCATCTAAAACCAAAAAAAGTTAAGTTTTCCATAAAGTGTGGAACTCTCCATTTTTTAATTTAATTTTCCATTTCCACCAATCCTTTTTTCCGACTATAGCGCCATCTATCCATAATTGGAAAAAATGTTGCGAATAAAAGTTGCTTATTTTTACGTCAAGGATTCAAATCTGCAATAAAAATTGGGGGCTCCTATTTAAGATTTTAAAGTAACCCCTCACCCCACCTCCGTGGGGGTTCGTGTTTGGTGCCATTCGGTAGATTTTTGAAAAATATTGAATAGGTGTAATTTGCAGTTTTACGATCTGATGTTCATTTCGCGAAGTATCGCAGGGTTCGTATTTAAAATTTTTAATTTACCACCCACCCCTCTCCGTAGGGTGTCACAAGCCCCCACATAGGTGGGGTGGGAGATTTAATTTAAAATTTTAAATAGGAGCCCCCAATTTTTATTGCAGATTTGGATTCTTTACGTAAAAATAAGCAACTTTAATTCGACACATTTTTTCGAATTATGGATAGATAGCGCTATAATCGGATAAAAAGTATTGTTTCCAATGGAAAATTAAATTAAAAATTGAAAAAAAAAATGAAAATGGAAAACTTAACCTTTTTCTGATTACTCTTCACAATCCAATAGGTCCCCATAACGCTCGAGTAACTTCAAATTTAGTATATTTTCCTCCCCTACTATGAGGATTTATTGATGAAAAACATGAATGGTTGTTAACGCACATAACTTTTTTATTATCTCACGTAAGTAAATGAATCAAAAAGGAAAATGTTAAGAAAGCCTAAGTCTACAATCGAGTTTTAATTTTAATATTTTACATATGCTAGAATATTCCACAGGGTGTTCCAAACTTTAAGAAAAAACACAGTATGATTTTAACACCCGGTATAAAATGACATTTACCTGTCTAGCAACAATATTATTACAACGATATTCTTAAATAATAAGGCTATAACATACTAAAAGAATCACTCAAATCGGACCAGTGGTTTAGGAAATTCGAGACATCAAATATTTCCCATTTTGAAGGTGTTCGGCTAATTTTGCCGGTGTGTGTAGTTAAATAGGGTGGCCAAAAATTATTTTATGAATTATAGGTATTAATCAACACAAGAAGTGGGTATGTATGTACTTTATTTAATTTTAATTAGATTTTAGTGCTGTCAAAAAAGCCCAACAATTTTTACTTGAGAAATAAATATTGCTTTTAAACTAATTTAGTCTCTTATTTTGTCTATTAAAACACTTGAATATGTTTCTCAATCAATGTTAAGTAGGTTCTAAGGTTCTTTCTACCAGTACGAAAAAACGTAAATTAAGTTCCATATTAGCCATCTAAATAATAAGAACTTAACAGAACTATAGTACAAAGTCTAGTTCTTGAAAATCAAGTTAGCTTGGGTCAAATTTAAGTCACTGCTTTACATTTTTTTAGAAGTACTAGTTTATTGCATAATTAAAAATAACAGCCCCATTAACGAAAACACAAAGAAATCAAACATTAAATAGTTGGATGTGGTGATAAAACCAGAACAAAACAAGAAGTAAATAATTTATATAAAATATCCTAATACGCATATCACATAGCCCATTGTTAGTAAAAATGAGGAGACATTTAGAGAAACGGAACATTTTAGACTGGACATACATTCGTCCACACCTGAAAAACAACAAAGAACTGAAAAAAATAAGTGACAAAGTCATTGCAACTTAACGTGAGTTGATAGCAAAACAGACAATAACTTATGTAGTCATGGATAGTAGGTACTTAATATTGTTATCAATGTAGGCGTGGATAATATTGTTAATTGTTATTGCTCCTCAATATCGCAATTTTCACTATGATAGAAATTTTGTTTTCTAATTTAATAGACTTTTGTTCATTTGAATGATTATGACTAATAACTTCACCTAAAACATATTTTTTCTACTTCCGTGCTAAAAGAGCCACTTTCACGCACGTATTTCGTTTCCGAAAGTTGCACTTTTCCGCACTGCGTGCGGGAAAGTAAAATACCTTGTAATATGGCATTATAATATATTATAATACATGCAATAAACTAATATTTAGATATTATTTACTGATTTATTTCAAATTTATCTTATTCTGTTTATGTTTTAATGAAATTAGCGCGATTATTTCATTCATAGGAGATTCTGACCAGTAGAAAGCTACATAAATAAAAATTAAACTGATAATTTTTGATAATATCCCGTCGTCAAGTATATTACGTCAGATGCCCTTCGTTGCTACGAAAAAATACATTCAGTGACATTAATGACTTAATGTTTTAAAAATTATAAAATGATGACTTTCAACCGTCAAATATTTATAACAACTGTGTGTTTAATTGAACTAATTTGTACTTACATAAATAAATTACAATAAAATTTTGGTTTTGAACAGTTTTATTCATGAAATAATCGCAACAAATTGCACTCGATCTCTAAAATTATTATCAAATTTTTGCCCTCGTGACACTTTGACATAATTTCACTCCCCTTCGGGTCGTGAAATTAAAACTGTCAAAGTGTCACTCGGGAAAAATTCGATAATTTTAGAGCTCTTGTGCAATTACTACTGATAATTTGATGAAATAAAATTATTTTGACATATTATTTAAAAGTCAGAGTAGTAGACAATTACAACGGTTTTGAATCGTAGTCATGAAAACCAATATCGTCGTCGTGGTAACCCATTATATTGAAAGTTTGGTTTTGACAACCTTGTCAAAGAATTAATTTGTGTATTTTCACTTCTAAATAAAAATTGATATAACTCTATTTTTATGGCTTTTTTCCAAACGTACGGCCCTAGCAAAAATATTGTTCGTAACTCATGCAGAAAGTCTCTTCCACGCACTCGACTGCTTTCCCGAACTCCGCTATCGCGTCGTTCGGGTCAACGGCAGTCTCGTGCGTGAAAGTATCACTTTCTGCACTAGTTAGGAAATAGTATATTGTGCAACAAGTGCAGAAAGGTACTAATTTCTCACGAGTTTGAAAAGTTGCGGTACGAGCGCAAGCGAGTGCCGCAATTCAAACGAGTGAGAAATTACCTTTCTGCACGTGTTTCAGACTATACTTTTTCTACAAGCACAGTTTTTCCTAAAAATAAAAATCACAACTTCCAAACGACGATTAATTATAATAGGTACCTATGTGATAAATTTTAAACTGTATTTAATTAATACCTACTAATCAATTTAAATTCCTTATACCTAAATAAATTGCACAGAAATCAGTTAAAAAATTAATGCAATGCCTTAATTTGTTTAAATTTAAACAATTAATACACATTATTGACATTATATTTATGCAGTCACGGATTTACACAAAACCTACTTCATTCGACGTCTCTTGCACAGGTTGCTAAATCCTTATTCTTATTGGTTATTTGATAATTATAAAATGTTTAATAAGAATAAAATTGTAAAATAAAACAGTTGTAACATCCATAATTTAGTTTCTATGCTATAGTTAAATAAAATAATTGTCTTATAGGTTATATATTTGTCTAAAGTTTAACCACGGATGTAAACAGAATATAACGTTACTCAGAATTCGGTAGTCCACGGATGTAAACAGAATATAACGTTACTCAGAATGAGGTAGTCAACTGTGCAGAAAAGAACTTTGCGGCACAGAAACGTCACTTTTCTGCACACTAATGTCAAATATCATATACTGTGAGAAAATATCAAGTTTGCTAACTTAAAACCGTGCAGAAAAGTGCACTTTGAATAGTGGTTGTAGAAAAGTAACTATTAGCAATTACCTTAAACATTTAACTCCGGTAATAGTGGTTTGATAATAAATATATTATAAACCCATTACCGTAATTCTGAAGTATTAATTTTACAGTTCAAAAACAAAGCTCTAAAATAATGGTAGGGGAGCCAAGCGGGGATTTTTGCAGTTACTCGAGCGCGTTAGATTATCATATGGAGAGAAACCTGGTACCCTGCAGATGTATATCTACCATATATTGGCTCTTAACACAGGGAAGTTCGTTAAGGGGGGCTCGAAAAAAAAATTATCCTTAAAAATACTCTAAATTGTCAGATTAAGATAAAGTACGTTAAGTACATGTCAAAGACTGTATATTTCAAAAATCTGACCATTTGAGCGGGGCGTAGGGAAATGGGTGAGTCAAAAAGTTTCACAAAAAAGCGAATATTTCGCGAAATGAGAGTCGATCAAAAAACTTAAAAAATACGTCTTTAATATTTTTCAAAAATCTATCGAATAGTACTAAACATGACCCCCACGAAGAGGGGTGGGGGGTAAATTTAAAATTTTAAATACAAACCCCGCGATATTTCGCAAAATGAACATCAGATCGAAAAACTGCAAAATACACTTTCAAAATGTTTTTGAACAATCTATCGAATGGTACTAAACACGACCCCCCCACCCCAGGGAGGTGGGGTGGCGGTTTCTTTAAAATCTTAAATGGGACCCCCAAATTTTTATTGCAGATTTAGATTAATTACGTAAAAATAAGCAACTTTTATTCGAGACATTTTTTCGAATTATGGATAGATGGCGCTATAATCGGAAAAAGACGATTGTTGGAAATGGAAAATTAAATTAGAAAACGGAAAGTCCCCACTTAAATGAAAAACTTAACATAACTTTTTTTGGTTTTAGGACCTAATCTTCACAACCCAATAGGTCCCCCTTACGCTCCAGTAACTGCAAATTTAGCATCCTTGCCTCCCTACTATTATATACGCAAAATGCCAAACCCCATATTGGAACAACAGGGATTAGTAGAGAAATATACCTAAATATGACAGGTATCCTATTTAGAAAAATGGTATTTTTGCTTTACCACGTATTTATTAAGCAGCCTGTACAATTCGGTATATTTTCCAAGACTGGAGTGCCGATATTTTTCTAAATGACTCTTTTGGATATTCTATCTATAGGTATCATAATGGAATTGTGGATATATTACACTAAAAACTTACTATGTATCTATAAATAGATTACTGATCAAATAATAAAAATAGTAACATATCCTTTTTAAGATAAGCACAACTGTAATTTAGCCCAAACAAATTAATATATTTTTTTGCCAACAAAAATGAGATTTTTCAACCAAATAATGTTTCAAAATATGATGTGCAAAATAATTTTTAATTGGGTTCTGCTAATGGGCTTGCTTTTTGTTGTCAATAAAGTAAAAAAAAAATAAATTTCACTCATTAAATCATTATTGTCCGGTTATCGTCTTAATTATTTTAACTGTACTACTAATATCCGTCGAGTAATTATGAATGGTTAATAGGTTGTTAAAACATTTTATCTGTAGCGGCTTCTGGAATATCTTAAAAATATCGAATTTCATTGATAATATGCACATATCCCACCGATCTTCGCTTCGACCATACCTATTAGGCAGGCCGCACATCAAAGAAACATGAAACGTAAATTACGTTTCATGGAAATAAAACACTGCTAAACAAATATACGTCCGGCCATTTATGAAACTCTCCGAAAATAAAAATGTGTCATGAGCATGAATCACACTCGTTTCATTGGTAGGCGGACTTTGAGATTAAATCTATTTATAGATCTATTTGTTTAGCAGTGTTTTATTTTCATGAAACATGTGTTACGTTTCATGTTTCATGTTTTTCGGTTCATGTTTCGTTGGTGTGCGGCTTGCCTTAGACGGAAACAAATTATTGTGTTCTCGTATTCATTGGTTGCGAAAATGTGAGCATTAAAAGAAATCGTAGCATGGTCGTGTTCGTTAAAAGACAGCAGCAGAAAAACATCAAATTGTTTTAATGACATTTTGTAGCTCGAACAAAGCTCAAACGCAAAACGAAAAGCTCGTCATTCCAGGTCAGCAACTGCAATAAAAAATAAAGAGGATAAAACCGAAAAACAAAATAAGCTTATTACAGACGGAAACGCCATTATGCAAAAATAAAATGACGCGTAGCGTACGAGAATTCGAAAAAATTTACATTACATCGGTTTAGAATACCATACGAAGCAAGTAGTTTCTTTCCGCGGCAAGGATGTCTAAGTATCGGATGTTATTTGATTTTTAGAATACTTTGAATATGAAATCGAACAACGATCGAGTATGAGTAGGAATATTTAACTCTTAGAGGTTTTTTTTGCCATATTTGCTAAATAAAAATGAAAAATTATTTGAACAACTTATTGCAACATAGTAAGAAACAAAATAAGACAGCTGAGATATTAAGATTTTAAGTTTTAAAAAATCTGAAAATACTTTTAAAAAACCTTAACTCTTGATATAGTGCAGTCACTGAAGGTTTTCACCTCCGATTTCGTTGAACCTCCATCGATTTTTATGAAAAATGGTGAGCAGTTAGAGAATAGCTCAAGAAACAAAGGTGACATGATGCCAACTTGCGCTTTTACACTGGGGGTGGATGCCACCCCTTTTCTGAGGTGAAAATTATTTTATTAAAAATAATACCATAAATCGATAGAGGGACAAATTCTAAGCAAAATTTGTTATATTAAGTTATTAACATAAATTAATACTTTTTGAGTTATTAAAGATCAAAAATTTTATTTTTTCGTAATAAAATGCATGTTTTAAAGCTGTTTTTCACGTATAACTCAAAAACTATTATCTTTTACAAAAAAGCTATTCTTACCAAAATTGAAGACAATAAAAAATTAAATACACTATTCGCTCAAAGTACTAAACTAATGTTAATTCAAAGTGAGTTACAGGTAATAGAATGTATAATTTTTTCAATGAGTACTCAAATCTAAGTATTCAAGCTTAAATAACGGAAAAACGATGCATTTTATAAAATATACCTGTTGAACACTTATCAAAGTACTTCAGAATATATAACATATGAGCACCAGAAGAAGTTAATAGCATCAAATTTAAGCAAGTTATGATGAAACTAACAGAACCCTTTCGAAAATTTTAAGAGAAAGTGAAAAATAAAACATACGCCATTTTCACAAAAATTTAAATTTATAGTAATCCTTACAAAAATTTATTTGTATTAGCATAAGTAATGATTTTAACAATTTTCACCGGTTTAGAATGCATATTTTTGAAAAAAAAAGGATTAATTTAAAAAATCAAAATTTTTAAAATTATCGTCACGTTCATTTTCTTTTGATAATAACTATGAAAATGCTCAATATACGTAAAAAATGGTAAATAATCAAATTTTATTTCTTCCATATCAAATATTAGGTGCTACTTCGGTATGCGGTCTACGGCAGAGTTTCTAGTTTGGTATGCGGTCTACCGTCTGATATGCGATCTACGGCAGTTTAGCTGATTCGGCATGCGGTCTACGTACAAAAACAAATTAGAGAAACTATTACAAACTTTTTATTTATTATTTATATTTATACTTTACTTTACTTGTCATACTTGTGCTTTACTTCACGCTTCACGTGTTATTCTGTCTAAATCCCGAACCGAGGATTAGCGGCGTGTAATTTGGGTTGCCTATATAAACTTGAATCAACGAAATGGGCCTTGAGTGTTAATTTAAAACGCTGAAAAGACCGTTTAGTGATAATAAAAAGGGTGGGTTGTGATTGCGCGCAGCGGTCAAATACCTCCTGCCCTGCGGTTCTCTCACTCTAATACCCGTAAGTTGGGTTTGGACCGAAGGGTTAGGTCTTCCTCCTTTCAGACAAAAACCGATACTTACTGCGGTTGCATGATATTTAATATTCAAATAGTATTGGATGTGGTAGAATGTAGACTCTTTGTATAATTACCAATTGAACAGTGAAGCTGTTAGTAATAATTAAATAGTAATGTTTGTAATAGTTTCTCTAATTTGTTTTTGTACGTAGACCGCATGCCGAATCAGCTAAATTGCCGTAGACCACATATTAGACGGTAGACCGCATACCGAAGTGGCACCAAATATTATACCCTTTTACCATTTCTGTAGGGTGAAAAATAACCGAGATAGAAACGTTTAAAGCTTAAATTTTGCTGTGAGAACTATGTAACCGTGGCCATTTAATCTTTGAGTTTTAAAAAAGTAAGGGGTTTGAAAAATTTAATTCAACGTGTTTTAATAGCCTTTGGAATTACCTTTTAAACCATTTTTAGGTGAACCTGATATCGTAAAAATTAACGGAGTTATTAAAAAAACGATAACATTTTTTGGAAAAATTTTTAAAAGATAAAGTTTGAAAAATTTTTGGAGCATAAATTTTAATGTTATTAACTTGTTCGGTATCTCATTTGATAAATATATAAATATTTCTAAGTACTTTCCGGAATGTTTAACAAGTTTATGTTATAAAATGCATAATTTTCCCGTAATTTAAGCTTGAATACTTAGATTTGGGTACTCGCCGAAAAAATATGCATTCAATTACGTATAACTCACTTCTAGTTAATATTAAAAGGTTCTTTTTAGTAAGATGTTTATTTAGTTTTTTATTAGCTTCAATTTTGGTAATAATAACTTTTTTGTAAATACTTATAGTTTTTGAGTTATCTATGAAAAATCGGTTAAAAGCATGCATTTTTCTTACGAAAAATTAAAATTTTTGTTTTTTAATAACTCAAAAAGTTTTGATTTATTTTAATAATGTTCTGAAGCTATTTCCTTGTGGCATTTTTATGATTAATTATTTATATGGGAAATAAGCCACAATTAAAATGAAAAAAATAATTTTATTAACGTTTCGACGCCCAAATCGGGTGCCGTTGTCAAAATACAAAATATTATTTTAATAACTTTATATAACAAATTTTGCTTAGAATTTGTCCTTCTATCTAATTCTGGGGTTATTTTTAATAAAATAATTTTCACCACAATAAGGGATGGCTTCCACCCCCAGGGTAATAGCGCAAGTTGGCACCATGTCACCTTTGTTTCTTGAGATATCCTCTAACCACTCACCAATTTTCATGCAAATCGATGGAGGTTGAACGAAATCGGAGGTAATAGCTCATATCCACCTTCAGTGACTTCACTAATATCTGATGTCATCATAGTCAGAAAGTCATCATAGTCAGAAAGTCATCATAGTCAGAATGATCGCCAACGTTCGTAACGGACAGGCACCCTAAGAAGGAGAACTCAAAGATTCTTCAAAAAATTAAGAAGAACCGAGAGGTACTTAGCAGAGCACCATCAAATCTTAGAAATTACAATACTTAGAAAATAATTTGTAACGAGTGGTCAGGGAAGAAGACAAATATCCTGGTTGTAGAATTCTAGAACCTGCTTCAACGCAGCATATGTGCGGCTTTTCCGCAGTGCTGCAAATAAGATAAAGATTGCCATGATGATCGCCAACATTCGTCACGGATAAGGACATTAAGAAGCAGAGTTCCTATTTTGTTGTCTGTATCATTATTATTCCTTATTTCTTTTCAAGCGTTTTACTTTTAAATTACTACATACATCATACATACTTGTTAAAAAACCAACATGCTATTCAAATTTCATTCTATTTCATAATAATATAATGTACATCCTGTATATACCTCATTTCAGTTCGTCCGAAATGAATCTTAAACGAAGGTCGACTTTTTTTGTTGTGCTCATTGTTAGACTTATTGAATTTCCATCTTTTCCAGCTCTTCTTTCTATTCTCTTCCTTTTTTCATTTCACATCGACTTTATTGAGGGAATATGCAACACGTTTTATTGCCAGTGACTTTTAATGGCCGTCTTAAATTTCCAATGTTTTTGGAAGCACTGGGCCCGTTTAAAGAAAAAAAGGGCCTTATATTAGTAATGAAACAAGAGAAAAAAGCTTTGGTAGGAACACAGAGACGTTGGGAACTATTATAACGTTGGGAAAAATGAGTGGAGATACCTTAGAAAAAAAAATCCGTATATGTCTTAAGTGTTGTGAATATTTTATAAAAATTTATTTTTCTATTGACAAGCAAAATCAAGATGTTTACGCTAATTAGATATAAATATACATAATATTTCCACCTTTATTTCCATATTATTTTATTTTGGCGGCTAATACGCCAGTCAATGGGAACAAGAATATGATATTACCTCCGAATTCTATCCTACTGCATCAATTTTAATGAAATTTTGGGCCTAGCCTCTACTTATCTCCTAATTCAAAGTCTACCCTATGCCGATATGTGCTCTTATCTTTAAGGTGGCTTCCCACGGAATTCGCTAGAGAACCCAATTCTAAACAAAAACTGTTGTATAATTTTTTTTGAAAACTCGATACTTTTTGAGATATTCATGGTTGAAAATTGGCCATTTTCATTGAAACATAATACCTTTTCGAACAGTTTTTTGCGAATTCCATAAAAACTATGCATCTAACTCAAATAACTATATTAAACATTTTTGTAGGTTATAAAAAAACAAAGAGACTCTTGTCTTCATAAGTCTTCTAGTTATAATACAAAAAGAAATATGGTATTAATAGGTGAAATAGTTTGTTTTTAGTACATTCTCAAATTGGTGTATTCAACTTGAAATAACAGAGAAACGGTCGATTTTAGGTGTATAATTCCTATAATACCTTTTGTAGTGCTTGAAAAGACCTTTAAAGTGGGCTATATTAAAGGTCCATTACATTAAAACTAAGCGAGATATGCTGCAAACAAAATTGATAACCAACGTATTTTAAGAAAAAATGAGAAGTAATTTTAACCCCCATCCACCAAAATGTAAATGCATCGTTTTTCTTCCACAATACCTTTTATTGTATTGTTGTTTCTATGTTCAAAAAGTTGGAATGGTTTAAAATGAATGGTTTTTGAAAAAAAAAGATCAAATTATAGAGCGCATTTTTAAATTTTCTTAAAAATCTTTCTTTTTCTCCATGTAACTTGAAAATGATAAGAGATACACCAATGAAAAATAAAAAGGAAATTTTTATCTGAAAAAGCCCTACATTTTTGTTGGTATCTTTTTTCGCATCTCTTATCTTTTTCGAGTTATATGGAGGAAAAGGAAGATTTTAAGGAAAATTCATAAATGCGCTCTATAATTTGATCTTATTTTTTCAAAAACCATTCATTTTAATCCAGTCCAACTTTTCGAACATAGAAGTAACACTATAATATAAAGTATTGTAGAAGGAAAACGATGTATTTAAATTCTAATGGATGAGGGGTTAAATAAACTTCTCATTTCTTCTTAAAATACATTAGTCATCAATTTTTTGCAGAATATCTCGATTAGTTTGAATGTAATCGACATTTATTAGTATTGCTCATTTTAGAGGTCTTTTCAAGCACTACAAAAGTTATTAGTATCATTTTTTTTAACTATTTAGAATGGGAAATAAGCCACAATATTATTAAAAAATGATTTTTATTAACGTTTCGACGCCCAAATCGGGTGCCGTTGTCAAAATACAAAATACTATTAATAATACATTGCCGTTGTCAAAATACAAAATACTATTAATAATACATTAATAGTATTTTGTATTTTGACAACGGCACCCGATTTGGGCGTCGAAACGTTAATAAAAATCATTTTTTAATAATATTGTGGCTTATTTCCCATTCTAAATAGTTAAAATTGTAAAAATGCCACAAGAAAATAGCTTCAGAACAACATTAGTATCATTATACACCTAAAATCGACAGTTTCTCTATTTCTAGAGGATTTTTGAAGGACCGAATCTCTTTGTTTTTTATAACCAGCAGAAATATTTTATATAGTTTTTTGTTGGATGCATAGTTTTTAAGGTATTCGCAAAAATCCGTCCGAAAAGGTGTAATTTTTCAATGAAAATGGCCAATCCTCAACCACGAATAACTCAAAAATTATTGAGTTTTCAAAAAATAATTATAGAACAGTTTTTGCTTAAAATTAGTTTCTCTAGTCTTTTCCGTGGCTATTGTAACCAAAACATTTTTCATCCCCTGGTAGGGGTGGGATCCACCCCCAAGATAAAAGCGCACATCGGCATAGGGTAGACTTTGATATTTAAGCTAATCCCTACTTACTGTGACAATATCAAGTAAATCGATGTAGTATCTAGGATGGAATTCGGAGCCAAATACCTTTACTGACTGCCCTATAAACTGTATGGTATGTACTGATTTCGGTTCTTTTTCCACATGTGATATTAGGTTTTATTATTATTGATTCCCTATTTTTATTATTGAATCATATGTTAGATGTTTTTAGTTTATCGGAATTTAAAAATATTGCAATACATATCACTTTACTTGTAAGTATCTGTCTTATAATTAATTAAATTTTTGTTTATATTGATGTGGTAAATTTTGGAGAAATAATCTTGTTTAGTTTTTTTCTATATCCATGATCTTAACATGTGGGAAATTTATTATTTGCCTTATGTACTGTACAACAGATTCTAGACAAGAATGTTAATAAATACGATGACTCTGATTTAGAAGCGGTGGCTAGCCTTTAAGATTCGAGAACAAGCTCTAATTATTAATATGCTGTAGTATTTCTATTTTGATGTTAGGAATTCCTCTCAGCAGCTTAATTCTATATTTTGTTAAACCATGTGGGTACGTAGGGTAATTTTGTAAATAAGGGGGATCTGTTGGCAAGGTTCTTAGACATTACTACGGTTGCCTAAATCGACTAACCAATGAACATTAAGGGTGAGATTACGTCACGAGAGTTTACTGTCATTTGAATCGTAATATGATTTTTTTCGAATCCTGAAAAAACCAAGTATTTTAGAAAAATTTAAACGCAGGACGCAAGATTACGTTATTACCGAGGGCGAAAAGCCCCTTAGAATAAACAAGCAGATTCTATTGGATGAAATATTTGAAATTAAATATCACACTTCTCTTTTATTTTCAGCCCTGTAACTTATTAAAATAAACATTATAGAAGTTTTCAGGGACTTTTAGCCCTCGGTAATAATGTAGTCTTTCATTCTGAGTTTAAATTTTTCAAAAATATTTATTAGTTTTCTCAGGATTCGAAAAAAATGAATACAATTAAAACACATTGAGAATTTTGACATGCGTCAAAATTTTGCATTAACTCAATGTAAAACTCTGAACTGTTGAATTCCAGCTTCCCTGATAATTATTGTACATCAAAAGACATTAGAAACTATTTGCAGAGGATTGAAATCTGTATTGGAAATAACTGTTAAAATTGGTCTACGTAATTAAACATATTCCAAAATTTTGTAAAAATGTAATATATTTTAGTTTTCAGTCCAAACTTAGGCCACACACAATGCAATAATGTTCACATTTTTGAACTGTCAATATTTTTATTTTATCATCTATTGTTTAAAAATAATACAGTTGATAAGATATCCTCAGTTGCGGAGAAAGGATTAAGGTGATACAGTAGCGATCAACAGGTAGCCAAAACGCGTTTTAAGATTGCGGCTGTAATTTTAAATATTTTTTCGAGATATTTGGCACACGTATTCGTAATATAATAAAGAATGGCGGTACAGAGCCCAATTTGAAAAATATATTATAATGTGGAAATTACTCTGTAATTAAATACAATATTAAAAAAACGAGCCTGTACCGCCATTAAGAAGAACAAAAAAATACACTTTCTTCAAATAAACTTTTTTATCCAATGCCTAGATTTTGTGTCATTTTGGAACTACTAATGAATTAAAAAATTTTAGTAGTTCCAAAATGACACAAAATCTAGACATCGGATAAAAAACTTTATTTGAAGAAAGTGTATTTTTTGTTCTTCTTAATGGCGGTACAGGCTCGTTTTTTTAATATTGTATTTAATTACAGAGCAATTTCCACATATTAATATATTTTTCAAATTGGGCTCTGTACCGCCATTCTTTATTATATTACGAATACGTGTGCCAAATAACTCGATAAAATATTCAAAATTACAGCCGCAATCTTGGAACTAGTTTTCGCTACCTGTTGATCGCTACTGTTTCCTCTTAATAATAAAGATTTTTTTATTCAGTCAATGGTGTGAGTACTGTCAGTTAAATAGTAACGTGTGGCCTTAATTTTACACCCATACCTATTGTGACAAATGTATCATATTTTTCAAAATTTTGGAATGCATTTAAATCGTAGAACAATTTTAACTTTTGATTTTAATACAGATTTTAATTCTCTACAAGTATTCTCTCATGACTTTTGATGTAAAATAATTAGGGAAGCAGGAATTCAACAATTCAGAATTTTACATTGAGTTTCCTATGGCCCTTTTTGCGATTCACCACCCGGTATAAGATAAAATGTGTACTATTTGTCTAATTATTTCATAATAACACAAATAATACACATATATACACAATAACACACATTCAATTATCGAAAATCATTTAAAAATATGGGAATGTGAACTCTTGTGACGTAAAGTCAAAAATATAAGTCTCCCCCACCACCGTCGGACAAGACAACCGTAATAAAGTCTAATAACCGTGATCTGTTGGTCAGTTATCACGTTGCCCGTCATATAAGTCAACTAAAAAATTTCTCCAATGAAAAAGTACATAATTATTAGAAAAAATAAACTCGATAAGCTTAAAGATATTATTCTACTTAGTGTGGTATTTGGTTAAGGGACTGGTTTAAATGCGGTTCTATAGAATTCTTCATAGCTGCGGTAGGTAAATAGAATTAAAATATTGATAAGGAGAACTACCAATTATATTATCAATTTTTTATGACAGAGAGAGGAAGAAGGTTGAGAGAAATGTTTGTGAAAAGCTATACCGCATCTAGAGATATAAGTACATAACTATGAGGGATTATAACATTCCTGACTTTTTCGACTTGCTTGACAAAGGTATATTTATCTATAATAGTGTAGTCTGTTTGATCTTCAGAAGCTAAAATTTACTATCAAATTATGTAGTTGCTTCTAGTCATAATTTAAGTTGAAAATTAATACGGACGTATACGTCCATGAAAAATTTATTTATTTTTGACGTTTCGACCTCCACTTCGGAAATCGTTATCTACAAAACGTTGAATAATAAATGTATTGTTATTAAAACCCTTTACATTTAGTATATTATATATTTACGCTTTAGATCTAAAACATTTTGCTTCTAAAATATAATTCTATATTAGGCACCCCTAGAGAATATTACGTGCATTTCCCTTAATAAATCAACTTGTATATATTTGGAAAATTATTGGAACGATAACAATCTCAAGCCACCACAAATCATATTGCAGAAAACATTATAGTTATCCCACATCATATTTAACTGTTTCCGTGGAAGGTAACTTGGAAAATACATTATGTACTTTCGCAAATTGCGCCCCAAGGCTAGCATGTATCGGTATCGCGCTATAGAGCTATAGAGTAGCTGAAGGTAACAATGTATTTTCAACGACCTCCTTTTAAGCTAAGAATGTAGCTACACATAATGGCTTATAGAGCTGGTATATTGCATTAAATTTTTGTTTTGGATCCGTTACAACACATGCATCATATTTGGCTTAAAAAGTTCTTAAGGCCATCGGTACATAATTCGCAAATATTTTACGGGTATCCCTACTTTTTCTGTCTTTACACGGCAAATTACGTGTAGTAAAATTCACACTGGTTTAGATATGTAAACATTACTAGAATGTCAGTCTACTTGAAAATGTCATCATTAATTTAAAGAGATGGCTTTTGAATGTTTTTGGATAACTGTTATTTTTATAATTCCAAATTATTAATTCAGTTAATAAATGTCATTATTTCATTCATAGGATATTCTGACCAATAGAAAGCTACAGAAATGTAAATTAAGGTGATAATTTTTGATAATCTCCCGTGGTTAAGCATATTACGTCAGATGCCCTTCGTTGCTATGAAAAAATACATTCAGTGACATTAATGACAATTAATGTTTTAAAAATTATAAAAGTGATGGCTTTCAATCGTCAAATATTTATAAAAACTGTGCGTTTAATGGTACTTACATAAATAAGTTACAATAAAATTTTAGTTTTGAACAGTTTTATTCATGAAATAATCGCAACTAATTGCACTCGACCTCTGAAATTAATATAGAATTTTTGCTCTCGTGACACTTTGACATAATTTCACTCGCCTTCGGCTCGTGAAATTAAAACTGCCAAAATGTCACTCGGGAAATATTAAATAATTTCAGAGCTCTTGTGCAATTACTACTGATAATTTTTTCACTAACTATGTATTCAGTGATTGTAATAATTTATAAATGTACAACAAAAACTAATACTCAATCGAGAAAAGAGGAGAAGTGTTAACGTGATTTTTTAATAATACAGTGATGAGCGCACTAATAACTGGCAAAATAACGCAAAATGTGGAAAACATATTAAGTTGTGAGATAAAAAGAGATGAACCTAGAAGAGGTGTTAAATTTAGCGATAGTAACTTTAAACTGACATAATATATTGATTTTTTCCACCTTTAGACATACCGGACGAGTTTGAGAAATGCCACTGTCATAGTGCCAGTTTCAGTTGAAATACTTCTCTGATACGTCTAAACTTCGGAAACAATCAATATAATGTCAACTGTAATGTTACTATCGCTAAATTTAACACCTCTACTAGTTTTATTTCTTTCTATCTCACAATTTAATATGTTTTCCATCTTTTGCGCTATTTTGCCGGTTATTAGCACGCTCATCACTGTATATTGTTACTATGGAATGCTTACAACTTTGAACATATTTAACAACAAAATACTTGGATCACAGAATATATTATCCTGATGTATTCTCTGCTTGGATCTTCCACAAATAATACATAATAAATAACTTTTTATTAAGTTCACGTCTTAAATAAATTATTTATCAAATACACTATATATCAATATTATTTAATCAATAACTTAAAATATTTCCGATGCCATGTCAAATATTTAAAATTGTCACTGATTGTCACTGTCTGACTGACAGTATGCTGACAATATTCTATTTGACTGAGTGCGTTGTATGACAAAGATAGATTTGGAAATTACCACGGACATTGTGTTCATTTTTTTCGAATCCTGAAAAAACCAATAAATATTTTTAAAAAATGTAAATGCAGAATGAAAGACTATATTATTACCGAGGGCCGAAAGTCCCTTATAATAAATAAAAAGTTTATTTTGAATGAGATATTTTAAATTAAATATCACACTAAATTTTCTCTTAGTTTTTCACCCCTGTAACTTATTAAAATAAACATTATAGAAGTTCTCAGGGACTTTCGGCCCTCGCCAATAACGTAATCTTTCATTCTGCGTATTCAAAAATACTTATTAGTTTTCTCAGGATTCGAAAAACATGAATCGCCATTTGAATAGCATTGCAGCCGAAAATACGTACCCATCCTCTTAAAAAGTTCTTAAGTTTTATTGAGTGTTATAGGGTAAAAAGACGATAAGACAAATAGTCCAGAGAAATAAGGTAAAAAAGTACCCCAGAGTAAAATAAAATCCTTAATAGAAAAAGTTACAGAATACAACAAGCCATTGATATTAATATTTGTAGATATTGAGAAAACGTTTGACTCGGTCCACCATAGCTTCATGTTAGGAGCTCTAAGCCAAGCCGCACACCAAAGAAACATGAAACGAAAAACATGAAACATGAAACGAAAAACATGTTTCATGAAAAGAAAACACTGCTAAAAAAATCTCAAAGTCCGCCTACTAATGAAACGAGTGTGATTCATGCTCATGACACATTTTTATTTTCGGAGAGTCTCATAAATGGCCGGATATATATTTGTTTAGCAGTGGTTTATTTCCATGAAACGTAATTTACGTTTCATGTTTCTTTGATGTGCGGCCGGGCTTATAGAGTACAGTATTGATTGTAGGTACACAAATCTTCTTCAAATAAATCATCGATTACACCATCACGCCCAGATGGATGACGTCACTAGTATCGCATATATGCCAAAATATCATACTTTAAAAATAAAAATCGACCTGTTTCGGGATTTTTCCTTGAAGTTGCAGGTTTACGAAATAACGAATTTATTCCTTTCATTTGCACCATACTGTATATCGGATCAACAAAAATTGGATGCAAACAGAAACAGCACAAAACAGAAATACATGGAGAAGACTGAGGAGGACCTATATCTAGCAGTGGATAGATCCGGGTTGAATCATGATAATGATGATGATGATGTATGAATTCTTAAGAGAATGAAGCTAAGTTTATACAGGGTGTCCCGAAAAGATTGGTCATAAATTATACCACACATTCTGGGGTCAAAAATAGTTTGATTGAACCTAACTTACCTTAGTACAAATGTTCTCATAAAAAAAGTTACAGCCCTGTGAAGTTACAAAATGAAAATCGATTTTTTTCAATGTATCGAAAACTATTAGAGATATTTTACTGAAAATGGATATGTATCATTGTTATGGCAGTAACATCTCAAAACAAAATTATAGTGAAATTTATCTACTCCATAAAAATTTTATGGCGGTTTTGTTCCCTTAAACCCTCCCAAACTTTTGCGTACGTTCCAATTAATTCATTATTGTGGTACCATTAGTTAAACACAACGTTTTTAAAACTTTTTCCTTGTTAGTGTTTTTTCGATAAGCCAGTTTTTATCGAGATGCGCCTTTTTTTTTAATATGTTTACATAAAAATTTTATGGGGGTTTTGTTCCTTTAAACCCCCCAAATGTTTGTGTACGTTTGCGGTACATTAGTTAAACACAGTGTTTTTAAAACTTTTTTGCCTCTTAGTCTTTTTTTGATAAGTCACCTTTTATCGAGATTTGGCTTCTTTTTCAAAATATACCTAAAAATATAAATTATAAATAAATTTTCAGATTATTAACAGGTTTCTATAATCGTACTTAACCATATAAAAATATGTGATGGATTCGACAAATATTCAAAATATCTCGATAAATACTGGCTTATCGAAAATGTATTAAGAGGCAAAAAGTTTTAAAAACATTGTGTTTAACTAACGGTGCCACAATAATAATTTAATTGGAACGTACACAAAAGTTTGGGGGGTTTAAAGGATCAAAACCCCCATAAATTTGTTATGGGGTGCACAAATTTCACTTTAATATTTTTTTTGAGATGTTGCTACCATAAGAATGACACATGTCTATTTTTAATAAAAAATCTCTAAGAGTTTTCGATATATGAAAAAAAAAACGATTTTCATTTTGTAACTTCAAAGGGCTGTAACTTTTTTTGTGTGCACTATTGTATATAGGTAAGTCAGGTTCAATCAACCTATTTTTGGCCCCAGAATCTGTGGTATAATTTATGACCAATCTTTTAGGGACACCCTGTATAACGCCAACGATTTCATGCATTTAACATAATTAAAACCAGACATTTTTAATAGTGCACAGTCTAGGAAATAAAACTGTGTGTTATACTAGTGTATCATAGCGAATCATATGGCTGAGTACAGGTCTAACTAAAATTTTAAATTTACGAAAAATAAAACCCTACAAGATGTGCCTACTTATTATAAAATACTTTTAATTTTCTATTATTTTCGGTTATACAGAAAGGGCCCCGCAACACTCCTTATGGAAAAGTGGTCACGGTCAAATTTAACGAAACTTCTATCAATGATAGTTCTCAGTAAGTAGAATAAAAAAGTCCATGGCACCTAGGTCTGAAAAACTACTGTTCTCGAGCTACACCATTCTGAAGTTATTGGATTCGAGTACTCGGTTTGTGCCCTAATTCACATTCCACAGCGCCCCCAATTCGAGTACTCGGTAAGTGCACTAATTCACGGTCAAATGAACGAAAATATTTATTATTGGAAAAAGAGGAACTCATTTTCTTCATGTATACTTACGTCTAGTATATGAATTCGTGCTCAAAAATAGATGCATGGTATTTTAGTCTTAAGAAAACCTCCGAAAAGTCCTCAGATAACTAAAGAAGTCCGATATAAAATGTGCTACTAGAGAGATTTAAGAATTATCATGTTTTCATGAATGCTGGTTCGTCCACATAAGTAGGAATAACAATTTTTAATTTTCTTGCTTTTGTAAAGAATATTTTAATTCATTTTCTTTTCAATATTATGGGACACCCCGTATATACGAGTAGGCCAATACCTAATTCAGTGAGTATGTATTAATTTTTATCATTATTTTCAAGTAAAAACCTTAAAGTTTTTTGTATGTAATTACCTGCCTACTCGCCTCATTTTAAAAAGACAATTCGCCAACCAACTCTCTTGGTTAACAGTCACTTACAATCATTCCGAAAAGTGTATAGAAACTCAATATAGTCCTCGCGAGTGATTTATACTTTATACTACTCAGCAATAGCAGTACGAAAAATAGCAGGCCTGCTCCAGCTTGTGCAACGAGAAATGACAAGGTAGGAAATATTTTTATTACAATTTACTTTAAGGTCTGGTTTTTTTACTGTTATTTTTTTTATTCTATTTTAAATTCACCCTATGCTAAACAGTCCACTAATAAAGCTCACTGAGTTAGTAATCTCCTCCAAGATGATTTATTGGTCCTTCGAGCCGGATAGATCCATTTTCTATATTTTTTTCTTGCATTTTTCATTTTTCTAAGAGGGTAATATAGTCGGGGAAAGTTTCTTTTAAACCTGAATTGTTTGATTTTATTGTCATACTTTGCTAATTTACAAAGATCAGAATCAAATTCAGGTTATTTAACCGCATTTCCTTTGACTTTATTTTTTTGTTATTCTTTAACATAAGGCGATAAAATATTCTTTACAAAATTAAAATCACGTATCAATTAGTAAATTGGTTTTTTGTTTGTGCCGATCGTTAGTGGTACCTATACCTCAGTTAATGTTGTTTTTTAAGTAAAAAAGGAACACATTAATGTAAAAGTAATTATTATTAAATTGTCAACGTCGGCCAATAGACAAATTTTGTTATAATAATTATTATACAGGTTGACTCTATTATAGATGAAACTGTGTGTTTATTTTACACAGTAATTTTTATTTAAAGGGTTTATGTTTTATAATTATTTTTTGTCTATAAATATTCAAATAGCAGAGGACATAGTTTTCTATTTTATTAGCACAAAGTTCGGTTGTATTTTATTAATTTTCGTGTGGTGAACCTATTTTATTTCCTAACGCTAATTTCATATTTTTCTAAATTTATTAATTCTACATTTAAATTTACAAAATGGCAGATAAAATTAAAAAATATCAATCTTTAAGACAAGTTGAAGTGCAACAAATGACTGAAATTCATGCTGTTGCTTTAAAGGTAGCTGCTGACGATAAGAATTTTTACCCGGTTTTGGAAGTTATGTATGAAGGATTGGAAAAAATTCGTGACAATTTTTATGATCTTCATAATAAAATAATTATGTTAGTTTCTGAGCAAGATAATGAGGACGCGCTATTTAAAGTCGAAGATGATTGCCGTAGTAATTTTGACAAATTATATTATAAAATTAAATTAACATACGTGCAAGCCTTTAGAAAATCTTCAACATCAAGTCAGCAAACTACATTAACTTCACAGTCTCAAAATCCTTTACCTATAAATTATTTTAATTTACCAAAACCGGAATTGCCATCTTTCAGTGGAAAAATAACTGAATTTAGAAGTTTTATAGATCAGTTTGATGCTCGCGTTCATACTCTTACTTACTTACAACCAATTGACAAATTTAATTTGTTACTATCGTGTTTAAAGGGTGCAGCGCGCGATGCTGTGGATCATATTGACATCACAGCAAACAATTATCCAATTGCCTATGATCTGCTTTGTGAAAGGTTTAATAATGTTAGGGTAATCGCTGCCAATTTATGGAATAACCTTGAAAGTTCACCACAACTGACTTCAGAAGATCCAAAAGAACTACGCAAGTTGTTAGATACATTTTCGAAAAATGTGGCATCTCTAAATAAGCTAGGACTACCCACAGTACATTGGGATTTTATACTTGTTCAAATGATTTTAAAACGATTAACTGTTTCTTTAGTAACACGTTTTGAGCTTTTTCATAATAATTCAACCATCCCAAGCTATAAAAAACTGATTGATTTTTTAAATCAAAGTTGTCTCGCTTTAGATAATATTGATTTTCACACTAAACCAAAATCTAACTTTTCTAAAAAACCTAATTCTTCCAAATCTACATCATTGCTTGCTCAAACAGAACCTAAACCAAAATGTTCTATCTGTAAAACTAATGATACCCATGCCATTTATAAATGCTCCGTTTTTTTGGCAAAATCTCCTGTAGATCGATTTCAATTAATAAAAAAGAACAAGATGTGTATTAACTGTCTTGGATCACATCGTTCTAGCCTATGCAAATCTACATGGACTTGTCACTCGTGCCATAAAAAACATCATACACTACTTTGCTTCTCCTCTTCTAAGAAAGAAGAGAATGTTCAAGATTCGGCGGCATCCACTTTAAATTCAACGACTGGATCATCCGTTTCTGTGTGTTTTTCTTCCGCTGATAAAAGTACTTTGCTTTCCACTGCATGTATTGAGGTGCTTGATTGTCACGGTAACTACCAACCTGTTAGGTGTCTGTTAGATTCGGGAAGCATGACGTCCTTCATCTGTCAAAAGACCCTTAGGCGTTTAGGTTTACGTCCCATGAAAACTTCAGCTAACATCCAAGGATTAGGTTCTATGCAGTCGAACACTAATTTAGGTGGGGTTACCATTTCTTTTAAACCAGTACGTAAATCTTCTCCTATTTTGACAACCGATGCGTTAGTCTTGACAAAAATATGTGAGGATCAGCCTTTATGTAATTTAGAAGTTAATACTTGGCCCCATATTGCTAATTTAAAGTTAGCAGATGATAACTTCTTTCGTAGAGGATCCATAGACATTCTTTTAGGAGCTGATGTATTCTCTACAATTCTTTTGGATGGACGTATTTACGGCAATCAAGATGAACCTGATGCAATTAATACTATATTTGGCTATGTGCTTATGGGAAAAGTAAATATTTCAAAGGCACCTACTCTTACGTCTTTATTTTGCCAAGTTGAAGATACGGTTTCTTTGGATCAGCAAATAAAGAAATTCTGGGAATTAGAAGCAGTCCCTGAAGTTTTTTGCTTAGCTCCTGATGACGCTAAAGTGGAAAATATGTTTATGAATACTTATACGCGTGAACAATCAGGACGCTTTGTAGTAGATCTACCTTTTAAGGAAGAAAATCCTGTCTTTCCTAATATTAGATCACTTGCTCTTAGTAGGTTTTATTCATTAGAAAGAAGGCTTCAAAAATCTCCTGAACTTTATGACCAATACCGCACCTTTATGAAGGAATTTGTTGAGCTCGGTCACATGGAACCTGTCCCATTGAATAACTTCGATTCACCTTATGTTTACTATTTATCGCATCATTGTGTTTTAAGACCTGAAAGTCTAACAAGTAAATTAAGGGTCGTTTTTAATGGTTCCGGGCATCTTCCAAATCAACCCTCACTCAATGACAAATTATTCACTGGTCCTAAGCTTCAGACTGACATCTGTACAATTTTGATTAATTTTCGATTGCATGGTTATGTAATTACGGCCGATATTTCTAAAATGTATAGGCAAATTTTAATTAATCCTACTCAAACAGATTATCAAAGAGTACTTTGGCGTTCTAATAATTCTGAACCTGTTCGAGATCTTCGTATCAACAGAGTTGTTTATGGTCTCTCTTGTTCTCCTTATCTTGCTATTAGATGTCTACATCAGTTGGCTAATGATGATGGGGATTCTTTTCCTCTAGCAGCCGAGGCACTTAAAACTGGAACCTACGTTGATGATATCGTTTCTTCCTGTCCTAGTTTCGAAAATGCCTTAGCACTAAGAGACGAACTTATTGCCTTACTTGCCAAAGGAGGTTTTGAGTTGAAAAAATGGTCCAGTAATGTACCCGATTTATTGAAAGGATTAGCTGTATCAGATTTAGCAATAAAACCTCTTACATTTAATGATGATATTTCGTCCACAACACTTAAAGTATTAGGGTTGGAATGGGACGCTTCTTCGGATACATTTGCTTTTAAAGTTCAAGTTTTAGACTCTTCTTGTACAAAACGTCATCTTTTGTCCAATTTAGCAAAAATATTTGATCCTCTTGGATTTTTATCTCCAATAACATTTCTAATTAAACACCTTATTCAAAGAACATGGACTCAAAAGATTGGTTGGGATGATGCTCCATCAAAAGAAATTATCCGTTTGTGGAAAAAATACATTGATGATGTAGCATATTTGAGTAAATTAAATTTACCTCGTCGTTTATTAATTGACGATATTTTACGCTTAGAAGTTCACTGTTTTGGTGACGCTAGCGAGAAAGGTTACTGCGCTGTCTTGTACTTTCGATGCTTATCACCTTCAGGCCAACCTTTTGTTTCTTTTGTTATAGCTAAATCTAAGGTCGCACCCATTAATAAGGGACTTACTATTCCAAGATTAGAATTGTCTGCTGCGGTTTTAGTGGCTCGACTAGTCTCCTTTGTTTCTTCTGTTATTAAAGATAAAGTAGAAATCAAGGAAATATACTGTTATTCTGATTCTGCTGTTACATTACGTTGGTTACAATCTTCCCCTCATCAGTGGAAAACTTTTGTGAGCAATAGAGTAGCTTATGTGCAGGAACGAGTAACTTCTTCATGTTGGCACTATGTTCCTTCTGAAGAAAATCCTGCTGACATTGGTTCAAGGGGTTGCTTACCCTCTGAGTTAATTAACTGTTCCAAATGGTGGGCGGGGCCAACCTTCTTACAATCTGATCCGCTAACGTTCTTTGAACTTAATTCAAAGGAGTCTACTAATGTAAATTTGGAAGTGCGGACTGTCGCATTGATTGCTGAAATTCCCAATAATTTTTTAGATATTTTATTGGATCGTCATTCGTCTTTAAATAGGTGTGTTCGATGTTTGTGTTACATTATTCGTTTTTTCCATTATGTAACCAAAAACCGATATGGTAATCTGGAAATAGGTTGTTTAAGTTTATTGGAGCAACATAACTCCTTACTGGTTTTTGTTAAACAAACACAGCAGATCTTTTTTAATACTTTAATAAATTTTATCCAAGATAAACAGCTGCTTCCAAAAAATTTAAGAAAGCTTTCACCTTTTATCGATGCAAAGGGAATTCTACGTGTAGGTAGTTGCCTAGGTAATGTGCCCATTTCGTATGATCGCAAATTTCCGGCATTACTTCCTAACAGTTGTAAATTAACAGATATGATTATTGAATCTACTCATCTGCAATATCTACACGCCGGGCTTCAAACTGTTCAATACCTACTTTCTCAGCGTGTTTGGATTATATCTTCCAAACGAGCCATTCGTAGAGTACTGTCTAAGTGTGTTAAATGCTTTAAGGTGAATCCTTTGTATCCAGTTCCGTTAATGGGAAATCTACCGCTAGCTCGAATATCTCAACTAAAACCTTTCAGTAATGTTGGAGTTGATTTTGCGGGCCCTTTTCTTATAAGAGCTTCCAAACTTCGAAAGTCTCAAACTCTTCATCAAAGGGCTAAATGGAATTCTCCGTCTCCAAACGTCCAACTAGGTACCTTAGTGGTAATCCGCCAAAATAATATTCCCCCGCTACCATGGCCTTTGGGCCGTATAATTGAGGTTCATCCTGGATCTGATGGTATAGTTAGAGTGGCCACAGTGAAAACTAATAGTGGTATATATAAACGCTCTATAGTAAAATTATGTCCTTTGCCTTTTGAGCCGTAACAATACTGCGTATTGTGGTGGGCGGTTGTGGTTCGTCCACATAAGTAGGAATAACAATTTTTAATTTTCTTGCTTTTGTAAAGAATATTTTAATTCATTTTCTTTTCAATATTATGGGACACCCCGTATATACGAGTAGGCCAATACCTAATTCAGTGAGTATGTATTAATTTTTATCATTATTTTCAAGTAAAAACCTTAAAGTTTTTTGTATGTAATTACCTGCCTACTCGCCTCATTTTAAAAAGACAATTCGCCAACCAACTCTCTTGGTTAACAGTCACTTACAATCATTCCGAAAAGTGTATAGAAACTCAATATAGTCCTCGCGAGTGATTTATACTTTATACTACTCAGCAATAGCAGTACGAAAAATAGCAGGCCTGCTCCAGCTTGTGCAACGAGAAATGACAAGGTAGGAAATATTTTTATTACAATTTACTTTAAGGTCTGGTTTTTTTACTGTTATTTTTTTTATTCTATTTTAAATTCACCCTATGCTAAACAGTCCACTAATAAAGCTCACTGAGTTAGTAATCTCCTCCAAGATGATTTAAATGCTTCACAGTTATTCAATACCAGCAAAGCTGCAGTTCCGCTTTATCTTTAGAATACTACTGAATAGTGGCGGATCTAGGGGGATGGGGTAATTCCATCCGTAACATGCTCCAGAATTAAAAACACATTATAACCAAAGACCGGATGGTGTGAGGAAGACATAGCCCCAGAGTACGCTTTAAGGACCAGATGGAAGACGAATTACGGGTGTTTTGTTCGAAAGGGTACGAAATTGGAAAACCAAGGCGATTGATCGGAGGAATGGAAGCTGATTGTTAAACAGGCCGACGTCGACCAGGTGTTCTAGAGCCAGTGATGATCAACTTTTTAATACAAAATATTGTACAATGGAAGATGCTACAGCTGAAGATGCTCAACCATTATTACAGAGGTTATTAATTTCCAATGTTGTAAAAGCTAGAGTTGAGACTGATAATCTGATAAGAAGAAATTGTCAATGGAGAAAGCTTCATAATCATGACTTTGACAACTTTCCTGTTTTCGATGTTTTCGACTTAGAATACCTAAAACACCTTACGATTGAGATATTATATTAAATTAAACTGGCATCATCTTACATACAAGGCAAAATAATTAGAGACAATGACGAACAGTATCAAATTGATGAGAATATGGATGAACTGGGATTTATAAGAGTTCGAATATTTTCTAGGTGTTGGCAAGCTACAAAACACCAAATATTCATTTCCTACACGGTTGATGAAGATGAGCCTGCAGAAGAACCGATTAGAGAGTACTACTGTACCTGTCAATCTGGTGCGAGAACTCTGGGTAGTTGTGCTAATATAACCAGTGTGTTATGAATTTTAGACTTTGCAAGACATCAACTCAATGTTAAGTACCCTGAGAGGTCGTTAGTTAACACGGCATATGATGCATCTAACCGAAATCAGCAAAATCTTAACGTAGAAATAGTCAAAGATTACTTAAACCCGATTTTTTTCATAGACAATTATTGTAATTAATATTAAGCGTTTACTGATTACCAGGTACTTTGTTTTTTCGTATTGAGATCAAGTCATATTCTCTACTTTTCTTATATATGATATGCGGGACAAGTTTCATGTCAGCCAATGTATTTTTTATATTTCGACAACTTTTCCTTAGTTCTGAACCGTGTTATGGGGGGAGTTCCCCTAGATCCGCCACTGTTCAGTAGAATTCTAAAGATAAGGCGGAATTGCAGCTTTGCTGGTATTGCATAACTGTGAGGCATTCATGAAAACATGATAGATTCTTATATCGCTCTAGAAGCACATTTTATGTCGCACTTCTTAAGTTTTCTGAGGACTTTTAGGACGTTTCCTGAAGACTAGAATACGATGTATCTATTTTTGACCACGAATTTCTATACTCGACGCAAATATGCATAAAGAAAATGAGTCTCTCTCCTTCCAATAATAAATATTTTCGTTCACTTGACCGTGAATTAGTGCACTTTTAGACCAGGGCGCATCTGTAAAAATATTGGTACATTTGGACGTTGACAGGTGACTCAAATTTTTGAAGTTATACTTCTTTACCGGCGATAGAGGGTGATTTTTTTATATGTTAAAACCTATCAGCCCGGCGCATGCGCATTATAACTTTGTTCTGATTGGATGTTCAAATGACATGTCAAAAATTATCCGATATGGCAGCTGTGGTTTGGAGGTAAAGGTAAAGGTAAACAAATGTATAATATATTAGTTTTATTGTTGTGAGGACAGAAACAAAAAGTTTATAATATTGTAGTGACTTTTAAATAGTTTTTAAAAGCAACAGGTACGTAATAATTGTTAATGTATCATGGGTATAAACCTACCTATTTGATCTGCCAAAATACATAGTATGTAATACTTTTATTTATATAATTTGATTATTATCAAAATTTCTATCAATATTCACCTAATATATTGTTTTTTTACTCTATGTTTTGTTGTATTTTTTTAATTCTAAATCATTTCAATTCAAAATTAAAATAATTTGATCAATTTTCAAAATATCAAAATATCACAAGTTTAATCCGTTTAGTTAGTCGATCTTCGTAAATAATGACACATAGTGTCTGTGGCTAAGCGGAGAAGGCGGATGAATTCCAATACCAACCGCTCTTATCAGCGATGGTTCGAGTCCCAATAGAAACTTTCTTTTTTGTTTTTTTTTTTAATACATTTTATGATTGTAAGTATATTTATTATATAATTGTATTTTCAGAAAATACGTATTTAGTTAAAAAAATTTTCGACAATTAATGTTCAGACATCATTTGTGGCTTGTTTAATGTGTTTGTGTGTGTTTTATTCTTTTATTATTTTAATTTTTGGCACTGTTCTAATAAAAATGTTTGAGAAGTAGTAAGTATAAATTAGTTTAATATTTAAACAAAATATAAATAAAAAGTATATTAATTTCGTTTAAATCATATAATAGAAGTATAACTTCTTACGTGCGTACAAAGTACACACACATTCTTTTTTTTGCAGAAAATGCTTGAAAATAACTCAAATAATAATATTTGATTTATCCTCCCTCTCAAAAAGGTCCGGAACATTGTTTAAATAATCAGAATATCAAAAAATGAAGGAAAAATTCGATTTCTTTCTTGGTTTTTTGATTATAACTTTAAAAGTATTCATTTTTGAGAAAAGTTGTATTGACATAAAAGTTGCGTAATTAAATTTGCTACAATATAGAATTGGTGAAATATTTAAAAAATAGTCGCCCTTGTTGCAAAATAGCCATAATTGCGAAAAAACCATACAAAAACAAGCACCCGCATTTTACGTTTTTCAACCATTTATGCTACACTTAGCACGTTCATATTTCACCCAGAAAAACTTTATGATACAGTAAATCAATACTGTAAATTTCATTAATATCGGTTTAATACATTTTGCAAAATAAATTGTGCAATCCAGCTTTCGCAAAAAAAAAATCATTTTTTCAAAATGTTACAGGACTGAAACTAAAGCAGATAGCAAGTCGAATTTTTTTGCATATAGAAGTGTACTGTACCTTTCATTTGCTATTTGCAAAATTAAAATCGATTAACTACCACGGCGGCGTCAGGATTTTTTTTAAATAAACATTAATTATTGGTGCTGCGCGCAGGACAGCGGATAGTTTGCTCTGATTGGGCATTCCAATGACCTTTGATAATGATTGATACATTTTAATTTTTATTACATTTCGATATAAATAAACAAATTTGTGTATTGCAAAATAAAAGCACATACTCTATCCTTTGAAATAACACTTTTTTTAGCAAAAACTTTCTTTGTTCATATATTTTAACTTAGAGAATAAAAGTTCATTATTTTTAAACATATGCAATTGTTTAAAGAATATTTCACAAACAATAATAAAATTAGTTTGATTTCTGTTGAATTAAAATATTAAAATACAACAAAATATAGAGTAAGAAAATAATATATTAGATAAAGATTGGAAGAAATTTTGGTGGAAATCAACTTGTGTGAATTATACACCGCTGTCCTGCGCGTAGCACCAAAAATTAATGTTTATTTAAAAAATTTCCTGACGCTGTGGTAATTAATCGATTTTAATTTTGCAAATTGAAAATAAAAGGTACAGTACACTTCTATATGCAAAAAAAATCAACTTGCTATCTGCTTTATTTTCAGTCCTGTAACATTTTGAAAAAATGAATTTTTTTTGCGAAATCTGTATTGCAAAATTTATTTTGCAAAATCTATTGAACCGATCTTAATGAAATTTACAGTATTGTTTTACTGTATCATAAAGTTTTTCTGGGTGCAATATTAAGGTCCTAAGTGTAGCATAAATGGTTGAAGAACGTAAAATGCGAATACTTGCTTCTGTATGGTTTTTTCGCAATTATTGCTATTTTGCAACAAGGGTGACTACTTTTTAAATTTTTAGCCAATTCTATATTGTAGGAAATTTAATTACGCAACTTTTATGTCAGTACATCTTTTCTCAGAAATGAATACTTTTAAAGATATAATCAAAAAACGAAGAAAAAAATCGAAGTTTTCCTTCAATTTTTGACATTTTGATTATTTAAACAATGTTCCGGACCTTTTTGAGAGGGAGGATAACTCAAATATTAATATTTGAGTTATTTTCAAGCAATTTCTGCAAAAAAATTTGAGTCACCTCTCAACGTCCATCTGAAAACAGATGGGCCATGGACTATTTACGTAAACCGAGCACTCGAAATCAATAACTTCAGAAGGCTGTATCTCGAGAATAGTAGTTATTCAGACCCAGGTCCCATGGACTTTTTAATCTACACATCGAGAAGTATCATTGACCAAACTTTCGTTAAATTTGACTGGGACCACTTTCCCATAAGAAGTGTTGCGGCGTCCTTTATCTAAAACTTCCGTATTTTAAATATAACGCCCTGTATATTTCATAAACCGTGTAACATAAGTCAATCCGAATAAAATTATCAACATCTTAACTTTATATCTCTTCAACGCGAGAACGTACGCAGACGTAATCAATAAAAGAGTCTTCCCGAAGGAGTTAACGGGAATAGAGGTTCTTGTGTCAAGGTTGTGATACTCCTTTCAAAGCTCAACTTGAGTTCTGTAAGATTCAACATCTTTTTTTAGAAATCAATTTAAAATGGGCCGCGATTGACTTCGCTACCGCGAGACTCATCATCGGCCTCGGCCTCGGGGAAAACTTTTAGTTACACATTCGACTCGACAGGAGTGCTGCTTTAAATCGAAAACACCTACCTGTTTAGAAAAAGAAAAGATTTTGGTATACCGGGTGTCCACTTATATTTTCCCCCATTTTAACTTCCTATAACTTCTAAACGGCTGAAGATAGAAATATGCGGTTTTCGCTGAAATGTTTTATTTTAATAAAAGTTTTGTCTGAATGGACTGAATTTTTTATATCGCTTTCAAATACGAAAAAAAAATGGCGGATTTTTGAAAAAATCGTTGTTGACTTTTTTTTAATGGAACACCCAGTATATTTTTTTGCAAATTGAAAGAAAGGTCATTCACCTAGCCAGCGATATAAAGTTTTTCAAAATCGGTTGTCAAATCACTGAGTAATTAATTTTTAAAATGAGAGGTGCAACGTGGATATCACATACCTAAATAACATAAAATAAGCAAATTGATATTATATTATGTGATTTCCACATTGCATCTCTCATTTTAAAAATTAATTGCTCAGTCATTTGACCAACGATTTTAAAAAAAATTATATCGTTGGATAGAGAAATGACCGTTTTTTCAAGTTTTTAGGTAAATGACCATTTTTTATATCGCTTTTAAATAAAAAATGGCGGATTTTTGGAAAAAAAAACTTTGTTGACTTTTTTTATTGAAACACCCAGTATATTTTTTGTAGCTTGAAAAAACGGTCATTTACCTATCCAGCGGTATTAATTTTTTTAAAATCGGTTATCAAATGACTGAGCTAATAATTTTTAAAATGAAAGATACAATGTGGAAATCACATAACATAAATCATTTTGCTTAATTATGTTATTTAGGTATGTAATATCCATACCACGTTGCACCGCTGATTTTAAAAATTAATTAGTTTTTAGTTTTAAGTAAATTAAGTATTTACATAGTTTTACATGTACATACAAGTACATTAAGTTTTTAGTAAAAAAATTAAAAGCCTTGGTGTGTGGTTAGATGAAGATTTAAGATTTACGCATCACGTCAGTCTGTGTCTACAAAGAGGGTACGCGGTACTGAAACTGTTATATCAAAGCCGTAGTATATTAAACAGAGCTACCAAATCTATGTTGTGTAATGCTCTAATTTTATCTGAACTTAATTACTGCGATGTACTTTATCATGCATGTCTCACAGAATTCGATTCCCGGAGAATACAAAAGTTGCAAAATTGTTTCCTGCGTTTAGTTTTCGGAATCAGAAAATATCAAAATATAAGTAGTACCTTTACTACACTCAAATGGTTAAATATGAAAAATCGACGAAAACTACATGCTTTATGCTTCTATCATAAAGTCATTAGGGATAGAATGCCTCCATATTTGTATGATAGAATAACTTACAGGACTGACGTGCATAATCTTAACCATCGACATAAAAATTCTCTCACCTTACCAAGCCATTCAACACATTTTTTTAGACGTTCATTTTCTTTGTCAATTGTTAGCTACTATAACGATTTGTGTGACAGCTTTCGAATCATTTCCAGGACAATGTTTAAAAGAAAAATGTTTGAGCTTCTGTTTAGTGAACAGTAACATATATAAGAATATACCAATTGCTATTTATAAGAAATATTAAGTTATTATTAATTATAGATATTTATTTACATTGATTATTGACAGCTGTAAGTACTTCTGAATTATAATATATACTTTTTTATAAATAATTTAAGTTAGACTATAAATTGCAACATTGAACGAAGGATCCTGAGAGGCATATTCGGTGGCATCTGTGAAAATGGTATTTGGAGGAGGAGGTACAACTACGAGGTATACCACAGATATAAACATATATTTGGTGGAAAAGACGTGGTATCTCTTATAAGAATAGGACGACTAAGATATGCAGGACATCTAGCAAGATCACAGCATAACAACCCTCCTAGAAGAATCCTTATGTCACAACCTGTGTGAAGTAGAAATAGGGGTAGGCCAAAACTTAGATGGAAAGATGGTGTAGATGAGGATGGGAGAAAAATAGGCGCAGCAAACTGGCAACGGTTGGCAATGGATAGGACTGACTGGCGTAATAGACTTGGGAAGGTCGAGGCTCTTTCATAGGGCTGTAGCACCATTGATGATGATGATAAATTGCAACATTGGGGATTAGGTGGAAGAGCAGATGTATGTTGTTGTCTCTTGACAGCAATATACAAACTGAATCTCGCCCTACAAATATATTATAAATCCTTATTTTATAATTTTTTAAATATTAATAAAGACATTCATTATTATTATTATTATTATTACTCAGTGATTTGACAACCGATTTTGAAAAACTTTATATCGATGGATAGGTGAATGTCCTTTCTTTCAATATACAGAAAAATATACTGGGCGTTCCATTAAAAAAAAGTCAATAATGTTTTTTTCAAAAATCCGCCATTTTTCTTTTCGTATTTTAAAGCGATATAAAAAATTCGATCCATTCAGACAAAACTGTTACTAAAATAAAACATTTCATCGAAAACCGCATATTTCTATCTTAAGCCGTTTAGAAGTTATAGGCAGTTAAAATGGGGGGGAAATATAAGTGGACACCCGGTATTTAAATACACACACCCAAACTTATATGGAATCATCTGATATTTTTTACTATTTCGTGCGAATTTAAAAAAATAAACACACGAAGTCAAGCAATATTTATTTTAAAGCAATTTAATAACAAATACATAACAATTAAATAACACAATAGAGTATTTAACAAACAAATGGAAAGTAGGTGTTTTAAAGTCAATAGAATATAAAATTTCAATGTAAGACGAATAATGTTTAAATTGTTATTTATTTTTTTTTGTATTTTGTGGTAGTCAGTGTTATAACCTCTAGTCCTTATGCAAGCTTAAGTTTGCGTGGACACGCTCCTAATCAAATTATCAACATTTTGTTGTGGTAGGTTGCTCCATCCTTTAAAAGCAGCTTGTACTAGCCGTGCGGTGTTTTGTGGATTATCCCGGCGAGCTCTAATTTTTATTTTAAGCATATCCCGCAAATACTCTATAGGATTAAGCTTGGGTGAGCAAGCAGGCCACTCCAAACAAGGCATACTTTCTGCTTCAATGATGTATGTAGTCACGCTAATGGTATGTAGAGGTCCATTATCATGCAATAGAATTAAATTTTCTCCTGTTGCACCTCTCCGGAGCCTGACTACAGGTTATCAACATACCTGTGAGCAGTAAAAGTTGATTGGATGAAAATTAAAGGAGTTTTTTTACGGATCACAATTCCTCTCCAGAACATTACACTTTCCCTTGTATATTTGTGAACAGATCCGACAGCTTTCGTTCTTGCTTGTCTTCCTCGACCTCTAAGTACACGATTTCGTGGGTCATCCGATTTTACACAAAGCCTGACTTTTTTTGAAAATAGCACGTTTTGTCAATTCCCAATGTTCGAGTTTTGGTGGTGAACACACACATTTACACGATCAATCTTGTGCTTTCTGGATAATTTGGGAACCCATAACTGTCTCCTGCTGTATACTTTTTGGTACGAACTCTTCTTCTTATCGTTTCAAGTGAAACAGTTACATCTGTAGCTTCCAAAACCTGCTTTGGAGCTGCAGGTAACAAATGGTTGGGTGTCTTCCAGCTGATTGGACAATTAAACGATCGTGGATAGCCGTTATTACTTTTGGCTTTGTTATTATATGTATTACACCGTTCTTAGGCGTCAACGCCCTTCGGTAGGGATCTATGGGGAAGTATCACCGAGCCGCAAGCCCTTATCCCTTGCCGTACTGCTCCCTCATAGGTCGATCAGATGCCCGCATATTCCAGTCTAAGCGCCAGATTCATATTTAGAATTTTATACTGGCGCGTTAGCCTTTTTGTTTTTCCGATGGCATGGGCTGGGCTCGAACTCACATACCTCAAGGCGAAGTGAAGTGTGGGTCAGCCGCTAGTCGCACTGAGCTATCCGATCGACATAGTTCCTGTTACCTAACATAGGTTTTGGACAGAACGCCCTATATTACGCCTAGCTCTACAGCTATGTCCCTCTGAGAACATTACTTTCTCCACAAGACCAATTATCTTTCCTCGTTGTAAGTTCTATAACCCCACGTAAGGCAAATTTTCGTTTTTGGACTTAAAAGCTGTTTTATTTATTTTCGTTCAATTTGCAACTCAAGTAAATAACCTATACCGTACCGAGCTGTAGGTACTATCTGATTGTCTTATCGATTTGTTTATTTTCAATAAAAACCTTTATTCTTCGCAATAACAACAAGTTTTTTCAAAAGAAATAAATAGATATTACTTTGAAATACATGGTGATTCCGTATAAAGTTGAGTCACTGAATCTTTACCCGTGCGTCATCATTTAAAGCAAACGAAATAAGTCGATGATAAGTCGGAAATTGAAATTTACGAAACGCAACAGCAAGTGGCAGTCTTGCTGAACCGTCTGTATATACGGCTCTAAACAAAGATGTTGAATCAAGGCCGGTCCAGTCTCTGATATTTCTAAGCCATGAAATCTGGCGCCTACCGGGACCCCGTTTTCCTTCAACCTTACCCTGGATTACTTTTCGTTTCTCATTATGTGTACCAGGTAGCTAACTTTTCTGACTTTCATGATATTTAGCAGTTCCCTATCTGTACCTATTCAATTTCGTTGGTGGTGTGGGTTGTCCAAGGTATTTTCAAGATTCTTCTATAAAGCCAGAGTTCAAAGGCTTCTAACTTGTTCATCAGTGTTGTGTTGAGTGTCCAGGCCTCCGTTTCATATAAAAGTATTGACAACACATAGCAATGCAGAAAACGACATCTAAGGCTAATATTAATGCTACTGTTACAAAATTAGCTTTTCATTTTGATTAACCCTTGTCGGGCTCCCTCTATTCTCATTCTTACTTCTTGTTTATAATCAAGTTGATTGTTGAACCAGCAACCAAGATATTTGCATTGGTTTACGTATTCAAGCTGTTGGTGTTTCACATTTATTGGAAGGGGTACATGTTTGTTCCTTGATATTTTCATAACTTTCGTTTTCGCAGTATTGATCTTCATCCCCATTTTTTTACAACTCTCAGTAACCCTATCTAACAGTATCTGCAGACTATGGTCCGAATCAGTCATTAATACCATTTCATCTGCATAGCGGATGTTATTTACTCTTCGACCGTTTATCCCGATTTCTTCTGAAGAGTGCGATAAAGCGTTCGCAAATATTTCCTCAGAATAGACGTTAAACAGTATGGGCGATAGCACACAACCCTGTCTAACACCTCGTTGTATTTCAATTGGTCTTGACGTGTTCCCATTGGTCTTTATGATTGCTGTTTGATTCCAATAAATAGCCTCTATAATTTTAGAATCTCTTTTGTCGACTACGATGTCGTTCAATATTGTTTTCACTCAATTTTGAAAAAATGTGAAAACTTTGAATTATCCACGTCCGTCTGTCCGTCCGTCTGTCTGTAATCACAACTCCTCCGTCAATATACCAGCTAGAATAACAAATGAGGTGTCAAATGAAAGCTTATAATCCAAGGATGGTACTAAAGGCGAGATATTTGACCTAGGCTGTCTGTCCGTCGGACTGTCCGACCGCGAATATAACTCCTCCGTCATTATACCAGATAGAATGACAAATGAGGTGCCAAATGAAAGATTATAATTCAAGGATGGTACTAAAGGTGATAAATTTTATCTAGGCTGTCTGTCCGTCGGTCTGTTTGACCGCGAATATAACTCCTTCGTCATTATACCAGATAGAATGACAAATGAAGTGTCAAATGAAATATTATAATCCAAGGATGGTACTAAAGGTGATAAATTTTATCTAGGCTGTCTGTCCGTCGGTCCGTTCGACCGCGAATATAACTCCTCCGTCAATATACCAGGTAGAATGACAAAGGAGGTGTCAAATGAAAGCTTATAATGCAAGGATGGTACTAAATGTGAGAAATTTGACCTAGGCTGTCTGTCCGTCTGTCGGACTGCGAATATAGCTCCTCCGTCACTATACAAGGTAGAATAACAATTAAGGTGTCGAATAAAAGCTTATAATCCAAGGATGATACTAAATGTGCGAAATTTGACCTAGGATTTCCGGTTTTAGAAATGCGACCAGAAGTACTGTTTTAAAGTCACCGGAATAGTACACGTGATATATTACTCGACGCTACTTCGCAAGAAGAGAACAAATATATACTTCCGGTTTCATGATTGTCTGTTCATCTGTCTTTCCGTCCACGAATACAACTCCTCTATTATTAATACAGATAGAATGACAAATGAGGTGTTGAATGAAAGCTTATAAACCAAGGATGGTATTAAAGATGAGAAATTTGACACCGGACTTTCGGTTTTAGAGTTCCAACCGTATGAACTGTTCTAAAGTCACCGAAATAGTATACGCGATATATCATTCGACGTGCCTTAGAAAGATGAGAAAAAATTTTGGTTTTGATTTTTATATCATTTCCGCTTAAAAATTTCTAACCAGAAGTGCCATTATAGTCGCAAAAATAGTACATGTAACACATCAATCGAAGCATATTGAAAAATTGAGTTTTAATCTTTAGTTCCTGTTTTAAAGTAATTTCTGTTTAAACAATGATTATAAAAAAGTTTAGTAACAATGACTCAAAATTAGTAAAATCGTATATCGATCGACGCAAGGTTACACGCGAAGCGTTCAGATATCGACTTCCAGTTCTAGTTTCGATTACTTTTGGTGAAAACCTAGGACTTACGAAGTCCAATTACTTGTTTCTATCAAGGTCTTGTGCTGCACCCTATCGAACGCTTTTTCAAAATCTATAAAACAGACAAAAAGGTCTGCTTGCTGATCTTTGCATCTTTGTGTCAGAGTTTGAAGACAGAATATTACTTCTCGGGTCCCCATACCTTTCCTGAAGCCCAACTGTTCTTGACCGGTGACCTCGTTACGTCTTTTATATATTCTGTTCTGTATGATTCGCAAGAAAAGCTTCAGAATGTTATTTGGACGGCCTCTGTGCAAAAGGTAACAAGACATTTTTCGGATTTTTTTTATCATGTGATATTCATTGTTTTACCAATGTCTAGCTCTGTGAAAAAATAAACAAGTCTACTACCACTGAAAGGCTATATTTTTTTACGTGTAGAATGTAACAAGTTAAATATAAAAAGTTTAAAATGTATAAACATTCTCAATTTCTTTGCAACACGAAAATGCAGCAGCTGCATAACACTGTGGTCAAATCTGAGAGTGCAGGAAGAGTCTATACCGGTTTTGGGGGTTGTTTCCCCCTCATCAGTAGTCCCATATCCTCCTCTCTCAGATTCTTCCACGTACCACACTTTGGGCCTTTCCGAATTGCAAATAAAGAAATGTCACGGATGAACTAGGGCCATCTATCGAAAAACAAAGTAAGTTATCAATCGAAGTAGCACAGAAAACGACAGTAAATATCGTCTCCATACCACCAGATTGACAACAGGTGGAATACTTTCTTTGGTTACACCTCCTGAGATTTTCAAAATTAATAAATCAAAGAGGATGCCGAGGAAATTAAGATGAGAGAATTTTAAATAATTCACAACTCATCTGCTCAGCATGGTAAAAGCTCCAACAAGAAAGATTCCTTAATAATCAAACAAAAGAGTAAATGAATTAAAAATGTATAGACATTCTCAATTTCTTTGCAATACGAAAATGCAGCAGCTGCATAATACTATGGTCAAATCTGAAAGCGCAGGAAGAGTCTATACCGGTTTCGGGGGTTGTTTCCTCCTCATCAGTAGTCCCATATCCTCCTCTCTCAAATTCTTCCACGCCACGGAAAGGCCCAAAGTGTGGTACATGGAAGAATCTGAGAGAGGAGGATATGGGACTACTGATGAGGGGGAAACAACCCCCGAAACCGGTATAGACTCTTCCTTCGCTCTCAGATTTGACCATAGTGTTATGCTGCTGCTGCGTTTTCGTGTTGCAAAGAAATTGAGGATGTTTATACATTTTTAATTAATTTACTCTTTTTTTTGAGTATTAAGGAAGCTTTCTTGTTGGAGCTTTTACCATGCTGAGCAGATGAGTTGTGAATTATTTAAAATTCTCTTATCTTAATTTCCTCGGCATCCTGTATGATTTATAAATTTTGAAAATCTCAGGAGGTGTAACCAAAGAAAGTATTCCACCTATTGTCAATCTGGTGGTAGAGACGATATTTATGGTCGTTTTCTGTGCTACTTCGATTGATAACTTACTTTGTTATAAAAAATTTAATTTGTGCAAAAGGAAATAAGTGGACTTGTTACCTTCAGGGCAATATTTGAATTTATCACCATAATCACTGCCTGGTTAACTTGTTTCCAATCAATAAAAGTACATAAAGTCATTTTATAATAAATTTAGTATTTTTGTGCCTTAAAGTTGCTGAAAAAAAGAAATAGTGCCTGAGTAAGTCTGTGTTAATGGTAACAAGTAAGGAAAATATTGTGCATTTTGTAGCAAGTCGAAAAATTTTATTAAATTAAGAGTCCAACTATAAAATTTTCTAAAGATCAATAAAAACCACTACTTTGTATTGTTTTCTGAAAAAATTTAAAAATTTATTCGAAAAATCCCAAGAACCGTTTTTTTTTTCGTTTCCTCAAAACCAGGAAATTTTACTTGTTGCCTTTTGCACAGTGACCGTTTATTTAATAGACTTATAAGGGGAAGTCCTGGCATAATTTGGCGTTCTTCTTTTTACGCAGTGGTATGAAGATGGATTCAAGCCATATTTTAGGGATCGCCCCTGTATTGTAAACACTTAAGCATTAAATAACTATTCAAAAGCATGTTCCAAAATACGATAAAAACTTGCCTAACTTAAGCCGCTCTAAAATAAAACACGTAAGTAATACTGAAACAAAGATAAAGCTTTGACCTTTGTATGCACATCTTTAAATTTAATATTTAAAGTATGAGCCAAAGTATAATTGCAAGCTATAGTCGTAAATATGAAAGTCTAACAACTAAAACGGAAATAAAGCGAAGTGGAGCTTATTCGGGCAGATGCATTTTAAAGTCGTCCCATCTGTTGCAAACTTTGTCGAAGAAAATCATGGTCCATTAGACGCAAAAATGTGGCTTCGACTATGCCAAATCTTCTTCTTTCCTACTTTATATGTCTTATTAATGTGTAGTATCCTACAGAGCTGAATTTAAGAATACGTGTTTGAAAAATTCTAGTAAAATAATATTAGGATATATTTTACGTCCTTCTTATATCGATCCTACCTAGTGTTGCTGGACTTCTTTTTATTATGTCGTTGTTTTCCCATTGATTTATGGGATAAATTTCTTTGTACACTTTCTAAAATTTCCTAAAGTCAAAAAATGTTTAGTATCCTACATGTTGTAAATGTAGTATCCTACAAAGCTGAATTTAAGAAAAGGTGTTTGAAAAATTCAAGATAAAATAATATATTTTATACATAATATAAAATATTTATACAGGGTGTCCCAAAAAGATTGGTCATAAATTATACCACAGATTCTGGGGTCAAAAATAAGTTGATTGAACCTCACTTACCTATATACAATAGTGCACACAAAAAAAGTTACAGCCCTTTGAAGTTACAAAATTAAAATCGATTTTTTTTTCATATATCGAAAACTCTTAGACATTTTTTATTGAAAATGGACATGTGGCATTCTTATGGCAGCAACATCTTATAAAAAAATTTTAGTGAAATTTGTGCACCCCATAAAAATTTTATGGGGGTTTTGTTCTTTTAAACTTTTGTGTACGTTCCAATTAAATTATTATTGTGGCACAATTAGTTAAACAAAATGTTTTTAAAACTTTTTTGCCTCTTAGTACTTTTTCGATAAGCCAGTGTTTATCGACATATTTTAAACATTTTCGAATCCACCACATATTAGTATATGGTTAAGTACGATTATAGAGACCTGTTAATAATCTGATAATTTATTTATAATTTGCATTTTTAGGTATATTTTGAAAAAGAAGCCACATCTCGATAAAAGGTGACTTGTCAAAAAAAGACTAAGAGGCAAAAAAGTTTTAAAAACACTGTGTTTAACTAATGGTACCACAATAATAGTTTAATTGGAACGTACACAAACGTTTGGGGGCTTTAAAGGAACAAAACCCCCATAAAATTTTTATGTAAATATATTAAAAAAGAAGCCGCATCTCGATAAAAACTGGATTATCGAAAAAATACTAAGAGGCAAAAAAGTTTTAAAAACGTTGTATTTAACTAATGGTATCACAATAATGAATTAATTGGAACGTACACAAAAATTTGGGAGGGTTTAATAGAACAAAACCTCCATAAAATTTTTATGGGGTGGACAAACTTCACTATAATTTTGCTTTAAGATGTTCCTGCCACAAGAATAATACATATCCATTTTCAATAAAAAATCTCTATAATAGTTTTATATATATTGAAAAAATCGATTTTCATTTTGTAACTTTAAAGGGCTGTAACTTTTTTTATGAGCACATTTGTACTAAGGTAAGTTAGGTTCAATCGAACTATTTTTGACCCCAGAATGTGTGGTATAATTTATGACCAATCTTTTCAGGACACCCTGTATATTTATGATCGAATATGATATATTTTATATCCTTTGTAAATCGGTCTAAGTATTTCTGGACTTCTTTTTATTATATCGTTGTGTTCCCATTGAGTTATAGGATAAATTTCTTTGTGCACTTTCTAAAATTTTCGAAAAAATGTTTAAAATGTCTACGCATAATATACACTCACCGGCACAAAATTCTGCCACTACAAATTTTTGATTAAGTTTGACAATTTATAACTTTATTATATGTGTATTCCAATTTTCAAGATTCATGCATCAGTTTGTAGGTACATACATATATTGATATCGTATTATTCCGGTAACAAAAAAATGCTTAGATGGCATTATACGGGGCTGAATGGAAGCGTTGTATTTTCTCTTACTTTTAAAAAATTCTGTGAAAAAATTTAAGAGCTAATTGTGTTTCATAGTTCTTTCGTATTATCCTGGAGGCATTACTAAGATTTTGTCTTTGGAATTATCCGAATATCTCTTTTCTTGTAAGAGCTGCAAAATTTGTGCATAAAAACAATGATTGACTCATAAACGTAAATATAATAATTAGACGTTGGACTGATAAGATTAGAATGGCCCGCATGCAGCCCAGATCTCAATCATATCGAGCATTTATGGGGTGAATTGAAAATAGCTATTCGTCGATATCCTAACCTCCAGAAAATTTGGTACAATTATGGCCCTGGTAAAGGAATATCGGTCTATTTCTCAAGCCAGGATAACACATCTTATTTATTCAATGCCAAACGCATTGCGAACAGTCGTTGATACGAGAGGCGGGCATACCCGCTATTGAATTGTTTTGTTTTGTTGTTAATTTTGTTTTGAGTTATTGTTAATTTTAGTGCATTTAATATTTTCAATTAAATAAACTTTCAAAGCATAGTTTTTATTTACAGCTTTTACAAGAAAAGAGATATTCAGATAATTCAAAAAACAAAATCTTAGGGATGCCTCCGACATAATACGAAAACAGTATGAAACAAAATCAGCAATAAAATTTTTCCACGGAATTTTTTAAAGAAAGGGGAAAATACAACGCTTCCCTTCATTCCCGTATATTGCTATCTAATAAAAAAAATTTTGTTACCGGAATTATAACAAACGATATCAAAACATGTATCTACCTACAAACTGATGCAAACATTTTGAAAATCGGAGTGCAAATAATTAAGTTATACATTGTCAAACTTAAGTGGGTAGGCACAAAATTTGCTTGCAATGCTTTTTAAATGCATTCATTTCTTTTTCGAATCCTGAGAAAACTAACTTTTATTTTTGAAAAATTTAAACGCAGAATAAAAGGCCACATCATTACCGATGGCCGAAATTCCCTGAAAAACTCTATAGTGTTTATTGGAATAAGTTACATGGGTGAAAAAAAAAAGAGAAAATTGAATGTAATTTTTAATTTCAAATATTTTATTCAAAACAAACGTTTTGTTTATTATAAGGAACTTTCGGCCCTCGGTAATAATGTAATCTTTTAACCCCCTTTAAAATTTTCAAAAATATTTATTAGTTTTTTCATGATTCGAAGAAAATGAATGCATTTAAAAGCACTGCAAGCAAATTTTGCGCCTATGCTTTGAATCAAAAATTTTAAGTATCGGCATTTTGTGCCGGTGAGTGTATTTTTAATTTAATTACTTTTTTCCATTTCCAAATAATCATAATGATGTTATTTTTTGATTGCAGATAACCAGGAGACATATTAATTATCCTGCTGCAGAGAGAAAGTTTCAGGTAAGTGTATTTAGTATTTTCTAAAATGACTGCTGATTAGGGTGTCTGATATACAACTTTAAATGACTTGTTAATGGACGACCATTTTTACAAAAAGACGTAATTGGCGATAATATGTGTTTTAAACAAAGTAAAATGATTGTTTCTAAAGCAAATTTAAAATAAATTGATATAAATAATCACGTACATTTAAAAAACCATTTGTAATGGGCTTGTTATTGCAGGGTACCTTTGTTACTAAAAATAAAATAATTAAAGTAATTATAAATAGTTTTTGAAACAAGAAACATTAACAAAAAAATTACAAATTTTAAAATGAACTAATTTACTCACATTTCCGATAACTTCGAAATTGTGGGTAGGATTCTGACATTTTTGGTAATACATTGGTTTGTATCTCTTCTTGAAACATTTGCCTTATCTTGAGATAAATTTCCAAAAAATGCTTCTAAGAATGTACCATGAAGATAATACACTAAGCATCAAAATTAACGCACCACCTTAAAAATGGGACATATTTGATGTCTCGTATTTCCTAAACCTGTTGTCCGATTTTAGTGATTTTTTTAGTATATTATAGCGTTGTTCTTCAAGAATGTCTTTTTAATAATATTATTGCTATTAAGAGGTAAGTATCATTATATACCGGGTGTAACAATCATTCTGTGTTTTTTCCTCAAAGTTTGAAACACCCTGTGAAATATTCTAGCGTATATAAAATATTAAAATTAAAACTCAACTGTAGCCTTAGGCTTTGTTATCATTTTACTTTTTGATTAATTCGCTTATGTGGAATAGTAAAAAAGTTAGGTACTTTAACAACTAGCCATGTTATTCATCAATACAGGGTGTTTCTAAATAAGTGCGACAAACATTAAGGGGTAATTTTGCATGCAAAAATAATCACCGTTTGCTTTATAAATGTATGTTTACAAATGCTTCGTTTCCGAGATACGGGATGTTGAATTTTTTCTTAAATACTGACGATTTATTTATTGCTCTAAAACCGGTTGAGATATGCAAATGAAATTTCGTAGGTTTTAAGAGGTAGTTATTGCGCATTGTTTGACATACAATTTAGAGTTTTATATTCACCATTGGCGTGCATACGGGATGTATCTAAAATGTTTATAACCGAATTCACGCCAATGGTGAATACAAAATTCTTAATTGTATGTCAAAAAACGCGCAATAACTACCTCTTAAAATCTACCAAACCTCATTTCCATATCTCAACCAGCCTTAGAGCAATAAATAAATCGTCAGTTTGTAAGAAAAAATTCAACATCCCATATCTTGGAAACAAAGCATTTGCGGACATATGTTTATAAAGCAAACGGTCAATATTTTTTCATGCAGAATTATGCCTTAAAGTTTGTCGCACTTATTTAGAAACACCCTGTATTGATAAATAACATTGCTAGTTGTTAAAGTACCTAACTTTGTTGCTATCCAACATTAGCGAATAAATCAAAAAGCAAAATATTAAGAAAGCCTAAGGCTACAGTTAGAATATTCCACAGAATATTCCACAGGGTGTTCCAAATTTTGAGAAAAAACACCCTATCATTGTTACACCCGGTATACAATGACACTTACTTCTTCAGCAATAATATTATTATAAAGATATTCTTGAAGAATTAAGCTATAACACACTAAAAAATCACTCAAATCGGACAACAGGTTTAGGAAATACGAGTCATCAAAAAGTCCCATTTTTAAGGTGGCGCGTTAATTTTGATGCTTAGTGTATTAAGAGTGAATATAACATCAACACACATCATCTCTTCATAAACTTCCAAAGAGCATGTGACGACATAAACCGAGAATTCTTCGAGTTGTTTTATAAATCGTATACTTAATACTCCTTCTTTAAGGACGAAGGCGCAAAACTTCTTTAAAATATTATAAAATTATAAAAATTATTTAAAAAACTATTTTTAAAAAAATTTACATTAGATAACAGTGTTACAGAGGGACGAAAGTCCCTTAGAATAAATAAAAAGTAGCTTTTGAATGAGACATTTGAAATTAAAAACTACACATAATTTTCTTTTTTTTATTTTCACCCCTTTAACTTATTAAAATAAACATTGTAGAAGATTTCAGGGACTTTCGACCCTCGGTAATAACGTAATCTTTCATTCTGCGTTTAATTTTTTCAAAAATGCTTATTAATTTCCTTAGAATTTGAAAAAAAAATGAATGCATTTAAAAAGCACTGCAGCCGAAATTTTGCGCCTATCCCCTTAGAAGTTCTTTTATGTTTCATTATCCCATTATAAAATTATATTTCTAACCCTATTTGTTTCTATTTACTAGTGTTTTTTGTTTAATCTGAACCGTTTATTAAAATTTCAATTATAGCCCAATAAATGACCGTTTTGGAGTGTAATTTTCAGGGGCAACTCCGAATTGCATAAAAATTTGGATTTAGGTTCTACTTACCCTCCATTTCAAAGTTGAATTTGTGACGTTGGTTGCTTTTACTTGGGGGGCTGACAGTCACCCCTTTTCGGGGGTGAAAAAGGCGTGTTTAAAATAAGCCAGAAATGGATAAATTGACAGATTATAAGCAACTTTTGTTCTATAAAGTTTTTTATGTAAGTCAATACTTTTCGAGTTCTTCGCGATTGAAAATGTCTTTTCGACAAAAAAACTACGTTTCAGCCGGTTTTTCGCAAGTAACTCAAAAAGTAAATATTTTATCGAAAAAAGTGTTCTTAGTAAAAGTGTAGCTTATAAAAAAACGAAAAAAATGTTGTATCAGTAAAGTCTATAAATTGAGTAAAAGCTAAGTTGTAACTCATAAAATATACGTTCTTATTCGTCTAATTCCAAATCGAATAATTCAACGTGAAATTACCGAAAAAGTAAACACTTTTAGGGAAAAGTTTATTAACATTTTTAAAGTATTTAAAAAAGGTTTACATTTGTTTTTTAATAAAGTTTCTAGCATAAAAAAAAAGAATGTGTGTGTACTTTGTACGCATGTAAGAAGTTATACTTCTATTATATGATTTAAACGAAATTAATATACTTTTTATTTATATTTTGTTTAAATATTAAACTAATTTATACTTACTACTTCTCAAACATTTTTATTAGAACAGTGCCAAAAATTAAGATAATAAAAGAATAAAACACACACAAACACATTAAACAAGCCACAAATGATGTCTGAACATTAATTGTCGAAATTTTTTTTAACTAAATACGTATTTTCTGAAAATACAATTATATAATAAATATACTTACAATCATAAAATGTATTAAAAAAAACAAAAAAGAAAGTTTCTATTGCGACTCGAACCAGCGCTGATAAGAGCGATTGGTATTGGAATTCATTCGCCTTCTCCGCTTAGCCACGGACACTATGTGTCATTATTTACGAAGATCGACTAACTAAACGGATTAAACTTGTGATATTTTGATATTTTGAAAATTGATCAAATTATTTTAATTTTGAATTGAAATGATTTAGAATTGAAAAAATACAACAAAACATAGAGTAAAAAAACAATATATTAGGTGAATATTGATAGAAATTTTGATGGTAAGCAAATTATATAAATAAAAGTATTACATACTATGTATTTTGGCAGATCAAATAGGTAGGTTTATACCCATGATACATTAACAATTATTACGTACCTGTTGCTTTTAAAAACTATTTAAAAGTCACTACAATATTATAAACTTTTTTGTTTCTGTCCTCACAACAATAAAACTAATATATTATACATTTGTTTACCTTTACCTTTACCTCCAAACCACAGCTGACATATCGGATAATTTTTGACATGTCATTTGAACATCCAATCAGAACAAAGTTATAATGCGCATGCGCCGGGCTGATAGGTTTTAACATATAAAAAAATCACCCTCTATCGCCGGTAAAGAAGTATAACTTCAATAAACGAGTTACACTGAAAAAACAAGTTGGTCCCTTTTTTTGTTAAAAAAAATCGTGAAAATCTCCCTATATTTAGCACCCTAAATAAAATTAATCGTTACCGCTTTACCATTTACTTTAAGTGTATGTGTATTGTTTATACAGTGTGTCCACGGATGGGGTGCCCAAGAGAAAAAACTTTTTTATTTTCAATTTTAGCGAAAAATGTAATTCTTGATAACAAGTTTTGCTTGTTCTAAAACCGCATAAAACGAAATAAAATTAAAGTTTTTCGAAACCTGCTTAATTTTGTAGCCAATTTTATGTAAATCTCTGTAAATTTTTGCACTAAGTTCGAAATTATAACAATAATCTAGTGTTGCTAAGCTACAATGTAGCTTAGTAACTGCCAACTCCGATAAATAATTTGCGAATTGTCATTATTTTTCGACAATGCTAATCAAAATTTTGATCAAGAATGACAGTTCACAAGATAAATTCTTTGTTGAACGCTTAAAATTGTCGACAAAAATGACAATTCGCAAATTATTTATAGGAGTTGACAATTACTAACCTACATTGTAGCTTGGCAACACGAGATTATTGTTATGATTTCGAACTTAGTGCAAAAATTTATAGGGATTTACATAAATTTGGCTACAAAATTAAGCAGGTTTTAAAAAACTTCAATTTTATTTCGTTTTATGGCATATTAAGACAAGCAAAACATTTTAAGAAGAATGACATTTTTCGCTAAAACTGAAAATAAAAAAGTTTTTCCTCTTGGCACCCCATCCGTGGACACACTGTATATCTGTAAGTTTGATTGGTTTGAAGTGCTTATTTTCGAAAAAAATTGGTTTTATAGTAGAAATATTTTCTAAAAATTTTGGAAAAAGTTTTTTTTTCAAAATAACTTAAAAAGTATTAGTGATAAGAAAAATCTTAAATTTTGCTATCATAAATATGCTAGTTTCATTTTCTTTTTCCTGTTATCGCTGGTTTGAAGATATCGCTGTTCAAAATTTGCATACACTCATGAGACCCGTTCAAGTTTTTTCAACTATACCCCTTTCAAAAATAAGCACTTTACCGGCGAAACTGACAGATCATATAAAAAACAGATAAGTAAGTAAATTGTTTGTAAAGCGGTAATAGGTCTGGATCCCGCGTATGAAAAAAAAGTTGATTAATAGCAAGCTGAAAATTTGTTAATAGCTTAAGGGTGTCTAGTCGGACAAACTTTGATATATGGGAACATTGGAACAGGGGCAGTTTTAATTGTGGAACAGTTTAAAAATTTGGAACGGCCAGACCACGAAAACGGCACATTTATTTTGTCTGATAGAACAGACTTAAACTCTCCGAACAGAGATTAAACTCTCACGCAAAAATCAGACTACTATTTCAACCACTAAATGGGCGTTTTAATGAGTGAAACGTGTAGAATATGTCACAGGAATTATGACAGGTGATAAATAGCAGTCTGATTTTTGCATGAGAGTTTAATCTCTGTTCGGAGAGTTTAAGTCTGTTCTGTCGGACAAAATAAATGTGCCGTTTTCGTGATCTGACTGTTCCAAATTTTTAACTTGTTCCACAATTAAAACTGCCCCTGTTCCAGTGTTCCCATATATCAAAGTTTATCCGACTAGATACCCTTAAGCTATTAACAAATTTTCAGCTTGCTATTAGTCAACTTTTTTTTCATACGCGGGATCCAGATCTATAACGATTAATTTCATTTTAGGGAGCTAAACATGGAGAGATTTTCATGATTTTTATACCAAAAAAAGGGAGGGCAACTTTGTTTTAAGCGTAACTCCCTCATTTTTAATGCTAGAAACTATTTTAAACAATTAAAATAAAGCTTTTCTTAAACACTATAAAAAATTTTAAATAGGTTTTTTCCCGAAAAGTGCTTAACTTTTCGGTAATTTCACTTTGAAATATTAGATTTGAAATTAGAGGAATAAGAGCGCATTTTCCATGAGCTACAACTTTGATTTTACTCGATTTATAGACTTTACTGATACACCATTTTTTTCGGTTTTTTATGAACTATACTTTTGCTTAAGATATTTTTTCGATAAAATATTACTTTTTGATTTATTTGCGAAAAACCGTCTGAAAACGTAGATTTTTTGTTAAAAAATAAACATGTTCAATCGCAAATAACTCAAAAAGTATTGACTTGCATAAAAAACTTTATAGAACGAAAGTTGCTTAAAATCAGTCAATTTTTCCACTTTCGGTATGTTTTTTCGCCCCCGAGAAGGGTGACTGTCACCCCCCAAGTAAAAGCAACCAATGGCATAACTTCAACTTTGAAGTGGAGGGTAAGTAGAACCTAAATATAAATTTTCATGCAATTTGGAGTTGCCCCTGAAAATTACACGGTATCGCCGTATTTCCCGTTCATTTACTGGGCTGTTAAAATATAAAATAAATCAAACAAGAAAAAAAAACAGATGTTATTATGGGCAGAACGAAATAAAATGGACACATGATACAGTAAATTTTGTTTCAGTACTCTTGTGAAATAAGACAATCGGATGAAATAGAGTGCACTAAGAAAAGAGGAAGGTACTTAAAATACATCACGCAAAAATTTAACTGCCCGTGACCGCCCTTAGATTTATGGCGGTGGAAATCTAAATCGTGGAGGAGAAGATATAAAAACGTTATCTTTATAGATATTTTTCAACCTCCGAAGATGTGTGTCCTTTTTAAATTTACGATCATCGCATTTTTTGCTCATTGACCTGATAAACTTGAAGGACAATATAATATTTATAGAAGATATTATTGTCGAATATAATTAAAATTTTCGATTTGGAATTGCATTAGAGCTCAGTTTTATGACAGGAAGATTACAACTAGGCGTTATAAAAATAATATGAGCACCCAGCAAGCATCGAATACAATACAACATAAAATACAAATGAGCTATGTCATAAAAACTTCCATAGTTATTCCACTGTACATGTATCGTTATACAGTGTATCCCGAAAAGATTGGTCATAAATTATACCACAGATTCTGGAGTCAAAACTAGGTTGATTGAACCTCACTTACCTATATACAATAATAGTGCACACAAAAAAAGTTACAGCCCTTTGAAGTTACAAAATGAAAATCGATTTTTTGAAGATATTCTTCTTTAGCGGCGAATCGATTGAGGGTAAAATTTGATTGATCTGCGCGCATGCGCACACCGAGAGTATGGTATTAATCGTTATACGGGCTCTGATTGGGTGTTGAAATTTTGAAATGATCTGTCAATAATTGTTCAATATGAAGGTTATCGGTAAACAAAAATATTGTATAATATTAGTTTTTATTGATGTGTGGACAGAAATAAAATCAAATTTATAATTATAGTGACTTTTTAAATATTTTTGAAAAGCCACAGGTACGTAATTCTAAATGTTTCAGTTGGAAATACCTAATAGTTTCAATACCTATCTATTTGGAAAATGTAAACAAAATAATGTTGTAAGGCAATGCTTTAATTTACATAATCTGATTACGAACAAACTTTCTACAAATCTTCATCTCATATATCGTTTTCTTACTCTATATTTCGTTGTATTTTATTTCGACAAAAATCAAACTAATAATTTTATTAAATTCATATAAATTTATGGTGTAAACGTTTAGTTTGTGTGTATTCCCACATGACGTATACGCGAATGTGGTGCAGTTTGAAATACCCTCAACTTTCGTACGGCGCGGTAGACCTGAAGTGGGTTCAAGCCCCAAGCAAGTTATTATTTTTTTATTTTTTTTTATAGATTTTATGATTGTAAGTATATTATTATATAATTTTTGAAGATATTCTTCTTTTTTGAAAGTGGTAGATAAGAAAGTTAGTTTGATTTTTAAATAAAATAAGTACAAATAACCTTTTAAGTATATTTACTTTGTTTAAATTACCTATTATATAATAGAAGGATATCTCCTTGGGTGCGTACAAAGTACACACACATTCTTTTTTTTTTCATATATCGAAAACTCTTAGAGCTTTATTATTTAAAATGGACATGTGGCATTTTATGGCAGAAACATCTTTAAAAAAAAATTAAAGTGAAATTTGTGCACCCCATAAAAATTTTATGGGGGTTTTGTTCCCGTAAACCCCCCAAACTTTTATGTTTGTTCCAATTAAATTATTATTGTGGCACCATTATTTAGACACAATGTTTTTAAAACTTTTTTGCCTCTTTATACTTTTTCGATAAGCCAGTGTTTATCGAGATATTTTGAATATTTGTCGAATCCACCACATATTTGTATATGGTTAAGTACGATTATAGAGACCTGTTTATAATCTGAAAATTTATTTACAATTTACATTGTTAAGTATATTTTGAAAAAGAAGCCACATCTCGATAAAAGGTGACTATTATCAAAAAAGACTAAGAGGCAAAAAGCTTTAAAAACCCTGTGTTTAACTAATGGTACCACAATAATAATTTAATTGGAACGTACACAAACCATTGGGGGGTTTAAAGGAACAAAACCCCCATACAATTTTTATGTAAATATACTAAAAAAGAAACCGCATCTCGATAAAAACTCGCTTATCGAAAAAATACTAAGAGGCAAAAAAGTTTTAGAAACGTTGTGATTAACCAACGGTACCACAATAATTAATTAATATGAACGTACACAAAAGTTTGGGAGGGCGTTAAGGGAACAAAACCCCATAAAATTTTTATAGGGTGGACGAATTTCACTATAATTTTGTTTTAAGATGTTCCTGCCATAAGAATAATACATGTCCATTTTCATTAAAAAATCTCTAATAATTTTCGAGATATAAAAAAATCGATTTTCATTTTGTAACTTCAAAGGGCTGTAACTTTTTTTATGAGCACATTTGTACTAAGGTAAGTTAAGTTCAATCGAATTATTTTTGACCCCAGAATGTGTAGTATAATTTATGATCAATCTTTTCGTGACACCCTGTATAGTACCATGCACATGCATAGAATTATTCACGAGTTATATTTTATACTAGGTCTCTTTTTTACTCACAGAAACTAGTACCGCAAAATGTCCATAGAAACCACAATAAGTTAAACAAGGATAAACAATACGGCATGTCTTTGATACCTTGTTTACTATGAATTTCGACGTTTATTATTTTCAGTGGCAGTAACTTTAGTCGAAGCAATAAAGCACTGAAACTCCGAAAAAAAAAACGGATGGATCTTAATAATTCTTTTTGGACAACAAGCCTGCGCTCTCTCCGATGAGATTCCAACAAGAATCGAAAATCGCGATTCAGAGAGCTGGATTGCACTCCGTATTTTAATTGAAAAGTAAGATTGTTTTGCCTTCGCATTGCAACTGAATAAAAATGGTATACATTTTTATTTTTTAATTCTTTTTGCATTCGATTCGTGAATGCGCCAGGAAACTTTGTGAACCGGAGCCATGATATAATATTGAAAAACTGCATACCAAAAATGCATTCTTAAAGTGCATAGCAAACAGACAATAAAAAATATTCAGAACTCGTCAATTATCGGCGGAAATGAGTTCAATTTTGTTACTCGGGGGTTTTTGGGGTCGCTGAAAACGAATATAACTTCAAAAGTGATCTCCGGGGTACCTGTTGCCAAGGGTACCTACTGTTTACCTCGTCATTAAAATTCATTAAAAAATTAGTCAAAAATCATTACTCGGGGGTTTTTCGGGCCGCTAACGACGAATATGAAATCGGAAGTAATTTCCGGAGTATCTGGTGCACAGGGTACCTACTGTTTACCTCGTCTTGTGAAGTTTTCGGCAAAAAAATTATTAAAAAATTAGTCAAAAATAATTACTTGTGTGTTTTTGGGGTCGCTAATGACGAATATGACATCGAAAGCGATCTCCGGAATACCTGGTGCCCAGTATACCTACTTCTTACGGAGTTTTCGGCAAATTCAATTAAAAATTAGGCAAAAATCATTACTCGGGGTTTTTTTGGGTCGCTGACGACGAATATGACATCGGAAGTGCTCTACGGAGTACTTGATATCCAGGGTACCTACTGTTTACCCCGTTTTCTGGAGTTTTTGGCAAATTCATTAAGAAATTAATTAAAATTCATTACTTAGGGATTTTTGAAGTTTCTGACGACGAATATGACATCGGAAGTGATCTCCGGTGTACCTGGTGCCCAGGGTAACTACTATTTATCTCGTAACTAATGATGTTTGACTAATTTTTTAATGAATTTGCCGAAAACTCCAGAAAACGAGGTAAACAGTAGGTACCCTGGGTACCAGGTACTCCGTAGATCACTTCCGATGTCATATTCGTCGTCAGCGATCCAAAAACCCTCCGAGTAATGATTTTCGGCTAATTTTTTGCCGAAAACTCCATAAGAATTAGGTATCCTGGTCACCAGGTATTCCGAAAATCACTTCCGATGACATGACTAATAAAGTAATGATTTTTGACTAATTTTTTAATGAATTCTAATGACGAGGTAAACAGTAGGTACCCGTGGCAACAGGTACTCAGGAGATCACTTTTGACGTCATATTCGTTTTCAGCGACCCCAAAAACCCCCGAGTAACAAAATTGAACTCATTTCCACCGATAATTGACGAGTTCTGAATTGTTTTTATTGTCTGTTTTTAGATGCACTTTAAGAATGCATTTTTTGTATGCAGTTTTTCAATATTATATCATGGCTCTGATTCACAAAGTTTCCTGGCGCATTCACGAATCGAATGAAAAAAAATTATTAAGATCCGTCTTGTCCTTTTTTCGGAGGTAAGGCCGATTTTAGTGCTTTATTGTTTCGTCTACTTTAGCGCATTTATTGTATTTATTGGTTTATTTGCATTTATTGTGTATTTGGATTTCATATTATTTATTTAACTTTGTATTATGACATTGCAATTTTTATTTTCAAACCCAATTGTTAGAACTGTTGTTCTCTTAATTTGATTACTTTCGGTAATGTATGTCTCCTGCTCCTGTCTCTCCTTTTAACCTGCAATGGTGTTGAATTGAAATATAGTCCTGAAATAGTCTTAATCCGACCCGAACAGGGAGAAGTTGGTTTTTTGCGGTTTCCCAACTTCATTGCACAATTATACCTGTTCGTCCCAAGAAAATAGCCGCAACTATTTTCTCCACTCGAACGCACACTGTCCACGCCGCGCTCAAAGCCACCTCCTGACCGCCGACGAGGGACGCAGGTTCGCCTGTCGTTGTACAATGGTTTCTAGGGAGACTGGTCGAGAGCAAAGCACGGACAGTACACGTAAATGTCTATGGAACCAAAAACATTCCATCAAACTTTCTTCTCTGTTGACTTCTTAGCCTTCTGGACACCACCGTCCGGCATAACCCAGGATCCAAAAAACACCAGGATACGGCGCTTGCCCCAGTGTGTTTTTCGGACTGTTTGCTTTTGCTGCCAACATTATACATTCACTACAAAACCTGAAGAGGACAAAATCCTAAACGGGGACAATCATTGATCGCATTTCCACATAGCATTATATCTATACACGCAAATCAAACAATGATAGTAGTAGTCTTAATCCGAAAATCCAAAAGGAGGTTTAGGGCTTAGTATTATTATGCTACCGGAATATTTTACCTCAGAATATACCATCATTTCAGTATAAACTATATTTTATTCTTCTTGTTCTTTAAGTTTCATCTTCTATCGAAGGTCGGAAATCATCATGGCTATGCGGACCCTCTTGACTGCCGCTCTAAATTGCTCTGCACTACTGCATTCCAACCATTTCCTTGTTTTTAAGCCAAGATATTTTTCGTCTTCCCAAATTTGGCCTTCCTAGGATTTTGCCTTATATACTAAGTTGTAATTTAATAATGAGTATTTTTGCCCTATCATCACATGTCCTAAGTATTGAAGTTTTCGTCTTTTTACAGCCATTATTATTTTTGCTCCATTGCCCATCCTTTTAGTTACTTCCACGTTTGACATTCTTTGAATCCATGATATTCGTAGGATTCTTCTGTAACACCAAAATTCAAAGGCGGACAACTTATTCAGCTGGACTTGTTTTAATGTCCACGCTTCCAAGCCATAAAGGAGAGTAGAGAATACATAACACCGAAGCATTTTAGGCGTAGTTCTAATATCTTGACAACAAAGTCTTTATCAAAGTGTAAATTTTATTGTAAACTGCTTTTTTGTTCTTATGGTCTGAAAACGTTTTTAGTACGTTCTTTAAAGGTAAAATATTGCAAAACCTCTAAATTTTAAAAAACCGCTTGGATTGACATGAAATTTGGCATACACATAGATAGCAAGTCAAAGAAAAAAAGGGATATTGTGCCGATGTGTGCTTTTGCCCTAGGGGTGAGTTTAACCCCCTTGTGGGGGTGAAAAATATATGTTCCAAATGAGTTCGTAAATGGATAAAATGACTAAGTCTAAGCAACTTTTGTTCTATAAAGTTTTTTCACCAAGTTAATACTTTTCGATTTATTTACGAGTTAATTTGTTAATTTTTTTACAAAATAACCACATTTTCAGACGGTTTTTCGCAAATAACTCAAAAAATAAATATTTGGTCAAAAAACAAATTCTTATCAAAAATATAGCACGTAAAAAAGTGAAAAATATGGTGTATATATTAGGTCACTATACCTAGTACAAGCAGAGTTACAGCTAATGAAAAATAGGTTCATATTCGTCAAATTCCTAATCGAATATTTTAACGTGCCATAATCAAAAAACGAAGCACGTTTTTGGGCAAAACTCATTTTAAATTTTTAAAGTGTTTAAAAAATAAAAAATGAATAACCATTTTCAATTTCGTTGCAAAACGAAAATGCAGCCAAACCATATTCTAGTCCAATCAGAGAGTGCAGCAAGCACCTCTACCGGTTTCGAAACTTAAGAGAAGAAGAGAAGGTTCCCATTGTTTTCATTCTGGTGGGATGTAGAATAGCATTATGTTGTTATATATGCCATTAGAGTGAAAACTTATTCTTTTTGTTTAAAAAATGCTTATTTTTGTTTTCTAAAAAAATTTTTTAGCATCAAAAGTAAACAAGTTACGCTCAAAATAAAGTTTGTCCCTTTTTTTGGTAAAAGATCTGGAAAATCACCCCTAATTAGCATTTCAAATGAACTTAGTTGTTACCACTTCACAAGTTTTTTACTCACGTATGTATTGATCATATGATCTGTAAGTTTCATCGGTTAAAGGTACTTATTTTTGAAAAAACTGTAGTTAAAAGGACTTGAACGAGTCACTTATCATGAGTTTATGCAAATTTAAAAACACCGAATCTTAACCCATTTTTGTCTTACAGTAAAACAAAAAATACAAAATATTCAGAAGAGTAAAGCCGATTTTTTTTATTGATTAAGATTTTTGGTATCTCTGACAATTTTTAAATTATTGTGGAAAAAACCTTTTTTTGCAAAATTAAAATTTTTAAAAATTTTACTTTAAAACTAATTTTTTTCAAAAATAAGCACTTTGAATCGATGAAACTTACAGATCATATAAACACAAGATAAGTAAAGTAACTTATGAAGCAGTAACGATTAATTTCATTTAAGTTGCTAATTGGGGGGGGGGGGGGTGATCTTCCTGATTTTTTTTTGCCAAAACAAAAGGGACCAACTTTATTTTGATCGACTCTTGGTTACATTTGATGCTAGAAATTTTTTTTATAACAACAGAAATAAAGCTTTTGTATACACTTTAAAAAAGTTGTAATGTGTTTTCCCCAAGAGTGCTTTATTATTTGGATATTTCACATTGAATTATTCTATTTGGAATTTTTTGAATATGAACCTATTTTTCATTAGCTATAACTCTGCTTTTGCTAGGTATAGTGACCTAATATATACAACGTTTTTTTCACTTTTTTATAGGCTATAGTTTTGGTAACAATATTTTTCTCGACAAAATGCTTACGTTTGGGGTTATTTGCGAAAAACCGTCTAAAAACGTGGTTATTTTGTTGTAATTATGAACATATTCACTTGCAAATAACTCGAAAAGTATTGATTTGGTGAAAAAACTCTATAGAACAAAAGTTGCTTAAAATTAGCTAGTTTATCCATTTCGGGACTTATCTTGGACATATATTTTTTCACCCGCGAGATGGGGTGAAACTCACCCCTAGGGTAAAAGCACACATCGGCACCATATTACTTTTTTGCTTTGATATGTTAGCTATGCGTATGCCAAATTTCATGTCAATCCAAGCGGTTCTTTACAATTTACAGCAAAATCCGTGAAAGAATGTACTATTTCGGATATTTGATGCTTGAATGCTTTTTCTATCAGAATCATGTCCTGCAGGATTTAGCCAATACACCACCAATGCAACCAAAGTGCAGTGTTACCTCACACCCACACCCGCTTTCATTTTTCTATATGGTCCAGTATCCCTACTATAAGGACTGCTCTATAAGCTAACGCATTGTACTAGATGGCACCTACTTTTTTTTGGGACACTAGAATGTTAATAGACCAATAACTTAAAATTCAAGATCTTAATAGTCAATAGTATCTGAGAAATGAATTTATAAATAAATATTGTTTCCTCATCTGTGCAAATTAGCCCGATCAGGGAACACAAAATTTTACGAAAACCTCCAAAAAAAAATAAAGGAAGGATGAAAATTTGGGAATAGGTAGTTGAAATTGTCTATTATTATATAAGAAAAAGTTTACAATTCTACATACCCTTCATTTTACAAAAATTAGAAAATACGGGATGAAAACTATTTTCTCGGGGGTGAAAAACTACACGTTCAAAATAAGTCCGGAATTGGATAAAATGACTAATTCTGAGTAACTTTTGTTCTATAGAGTTTTTTCACTAAGTTAATACTTTTCGAGTTATTTACGAGTGAATTTGTTCATTTTTGACAAAAAAAAAACGTGTTTTTGGACGGTTTTTCACAGATAACTCAAAAAGTAAGTCTCTTAACGAAAAAAATATTCTCAGGAAAAATATAGCTTATAAAAAACTGAAAGAAATGGTGTATGCATGAGGCCTGTGGACACAGTACGAGCAGAGTTGTAGCTAATGAAACGTATGTTCTTCTTCGTCAAATTCCAAGTCGAATATTTCAATTTGAAATCGGCGTTATCGAAATGCCTCCCACTTTTTCAGGTACATATTTTCATACATGAAATGCCTCCCATGTACAATCGAAATGCCTCCGTTTCGTTAATCATTTAGGCTGATATTTTGTCTATTTAATCTCTGTATAATGACACAATGTTGCCAAATCATAATTTAAATAGGTACTATCTATTTTGATTTTTTTAATTTTCAAGCAGTTAATGCATAATTACATATCTGAAAACTCGACATTTCCTCCACATCTTTGGGCTGATCACTCTTCATCCTTACAAAGAACCACAAACCCATGCGAACGTTTTCATCCCAAGTATAATTCTTCTTTCTACTTTCCTTCTCCTAACATTAATAATTTTATTGATATAATTTTACAATTTCAAATAAATACCTACATTAAAATGAATTCTGTTTCGACACGAAAAAAAAAATGTTGCAGAAAGTACAGCAAAAATAAACTTTCTAAATGAAAAAAAATTTAGAATTAAGGGGGGGGGTATGGTTTGAAATATTTAGTTTTTTTTTATTATTTCAAATAAAAGTTCATACTTTCAAGAATACACTCTGAAAATTTCAAAATAATCGGAGTAAAATTACCAGAGATACAGGGTGTTGAATATCCCTACCTTGGACTCACTTTGCCGCGACTTCGCGCCAGCACGCTTGAGCGTAGAGAGAAACGTTAAACAACTGTTCGCCTTCTCTTTTGTAGATTATTCCTCGATTCAAAAAACATATTCCAATGTGCATCACTTTACGATTTGGCAGACAAATAAGAAGATGAAGATGCAGTTGCCAAAACTTTAAACGCATTTTTCTCAAAACTGCTTTTTCAAATGCGGTGGACATTGTAACTGAAAAACTACTAGGCCGATCTACCTGATATTTTGAACAGATGTTATTTAGACATTTCGTGAGGAAACAACGTCGAGATATTTTTCTTTTTTTGCTTATTTTTTGTTCAACAATAATAAATCTGTTGATTTTCACGAAATTTTTACCAAAAATTTAATTTTTTTGATTTCTGAGTGATACCAAAAATTCAAAAATCGTTAAAAATAAAAAAACTCGACGTTGCAATCTCGTGAAACTCATAATCTAATAAAATCTTTTTGAATTTTTTGTTTCGTATGATCGACTGTCGAGTTCTGATGTCCACCGCAAAATCCATTTTTTTTGTGAGCTGCCTGTCAAAATTTGTCACCAATGGATTATTTTTCAATATTTTGGATTGAATTTTTTTCTAACATATTATTTGAATTGTACTTAATATGCTTATTTAATTTAAAAATAAAATAATTTTTCATTTTGATTTTCATTGATTTTCATCAATCATAGCTTCGAAAAAAATTCACAAAAATGTGCTTGATATGTTGATTTCAAACCATACCCCCTCCTTAAGAGAATGTAAAATAAATAGATAAGAATTTGTCAAAATAGTATCATATAAATTTATAAATATATAAAATACTTATTATGTTTTTGTATTTTTTGTCAAATTATTAATAACAAAAAATAATGGTTATTATATATAACGGTTATAAAACTAATTATATATGTATAAGTTAGTTGAAATTTATAAATACTGCCTAGTGTCAATAATGTTTAATACATAAAGGTTGAAAATAAAATAAATTAAATAACGAAATACCAATTTTGGCGAAAATTTACAAAGGGACGAAGATGTGGCAACGTCTCACCTTCACATAAAGATTACAAGCATGTAAATTATTTAGAGCTTGGGAGGCAATTCGTATGTGACCATTTTAGCGACAGGTAAGAAACCCTTCTTCGGGAGACATCTCATATGCGCCCTTTGAAATAAACCAAAAACGGAGCTCTTTTGGTGGAAAATTCATTACAACTTTTTTAAAGTGTGTAAAAAAAGGTTTATTTTTCTTTTTTAAAAAACTTCTAACATTAAAAGTGAGTGAGTTACGCTGAAAATATTGCTGGTCTTTTTTATTTTTTGCTAAAAAAATCGCGAAAGTCACCCCCTAATTAGCTTCCCAAATAAAATTAATCGTTACTGCTTCACAGTATACTTATGTATTATTTATATTATCTATAAGTTTTATTGGTTCAAAGTGCTCATTTTTGAAAAAAAATGGGTTTAAAATTGAACATTTTTTTTATTTCTGAAAAAAATGGAATTTTTTATGGAATTAACTTATTTTTTAATTAAGTAATTAAAATTAAATTAAAATTATTAGTAATTAGTGTAGGAAACAGAGGTTGAACCTTGCAAAATGGACACAAGTCCGGTTTTATTTTTTTTCTGGCATATCAAGGGGTGCTTATTATAAGACTAACTTTTTCTGAAAAAATTTCGCCCTGGAACCCCCCTTTTCACCCCTTTAAAGGGGGTAATTTATGGTTTTTGCAGAACGTAGCCCTTCCTGTACCTTTTACAAAAAATTTCCTTTATAGAAATATGAAGAGGACTATATTTTCTACGATTTATTTCCGACAGCATCTCTCTATCATCCACCTTTTAGCAAGGGTGGCGCCCCAAAGTTGACAAGTTTTTAAAAAAGATGTTTTTAAAAAATATATATTTTTCCCTAACTGTAACGGAAATTAAAAAGAAATGCTGCGGAAATTATTCACAAATAGATGATTGATTTTTTGGTATAGGTTTCACTTAAGGGTAATTGCCCTTTTTTTAATTACAGGGTGTTACATTTTAAAAAACCCCTTTTTATACCATCTGAACCGTTTATGCTAGAGTAAAAAGACTTTCAGCGATTACCCATGTACTGGTGTTATTTACAAATTTGTATAATGCACCCCCATTTTTTCCCCGGAACCATCCAGAAAAAAAGAAGAATTAATAAATAAAGTGATTTTCTTGGAATCCTTCACACACAATGCCCTTCATTAATATGCTTCATATATCATTTTGTGCAAGTTATTATTACCCATGTATGGACACTAAAAGCGATTTCCTAGTATAACCCCTGTAGCCAAAAACAATAAATAAAATGGGGGGTTGAAATTTTTTTTTGTTTTTTGCTTTTTGATCCATGTGAGCACAAGCTTCATCAATAGTGCTTTTCAAAAATATATATGGTTATTGCAACATCCCTGCGCAAACCACCCCTATCCTTGAAAATATACTGCAGAAACTACCCCTATACCTTATCCAGCATGTTTTTACGATTTTCTCATTACCTATTCATTTTTTTTAAACAAAACTTATACAAGGTTAAAGACCACTATTTACTCTAAAAATTAGGTCCTATTCATTTTTTTCGTTTAAGCAACCGTTACGGCACAGTGGCGCCGTAAACCTCATATATGCTTTGACGGGCTCCAGTTTTTGTTTATTTTTTCGTCATCTGTTTGTTTTATTGATAAAGTACTTATGTAAAATAAAACAACACAGTGTAACCTACAAATCATGATCTATGCACATTTTACATTCTTTGCTCCCCAAAGCTACAGTGGTGGCCCAAAATAAATTTTTTCATATTTTGCCACCTACACGCATTTTATTGCGTTAATGCTACCTTAATAGCACAATATTCACCCCTAAGTGGTCGCTAAGCAGTGGCGGATCCAGGGAGGGGTGATGGGGGTGATGGCACCCCCACCCCTCTCAAACCAAGTGATATTATATTTGAAGATTATAAAAATATTCATTTATTTTTATAGAAATACTTATATTATATTAATATTATTTTTATAAGAATGACTTTTTATGCTTTAGCGACAGTGGCGGATCCAGAATCGTTAAGAGGGGGTGCCAATTGGTTAAATTTCTATAAAAATAAATGAATATTTTTATAATCTTTGAATATAATATCACTTGGTTTGAGAGGGGGGGAGGTGATCACCCCCATCACCCCTCCCTGGATCCGCCAATGCGTAGCGACTACCTAAGGGTAAATATTGTGCTGTTAAGGTAGCATTAATACAATAAAATGCATGTAGGTGGCGAAAATATGCAAAAATTTATTTTGGGCCACCACTGTGGCTTTGGGGAGCAAAGAATGTAAAATGTGCATGAGTCATAATTTGTAGGTTATACTGTGTTGTTTCATTTTGCATAAGTACTTTATCAATAAATCGAACAGATGACGAAAAAAGAAAACAAAAACTGGAGCCCGTCAAAGCATATATGAGGTTTACGGCGCCACTGTGCCGTAACGGTTGCTTATACGAAAAAATGAATAGGACATAATTTTTAGAGTAAATAGTGGTCTTTAACCTTGTATAAGTTTTGTTTAAAAAGAATACATAAGTAATGAGAAAATCGTAAAAACATGCTCGCCAAGGAATAGGGGTAGTTTCTGCAGTATATTTTCAAGGATATGGGTGGTTTTCGCAGAGATGTTGCAATAACCATATATATTTTTGAAAAGCACTATTGATGAAGCATATGCCCATATGGATCAAAAAGCAAAAAACAAAAAAAAATTTTCAACCCCCATTTTATTTTTTTTTTGCTACAGGGGTTGCACTAGGAAATTGCTTTTGGTGTTCATGCATGGGTAATAATAACGTGCACAAAATTATATATGAAGCATATTAATAAAGGGCATTGTGTGTGAAGGATTCCAAGAAAATCAATTTATGTATTAATTCTTCTCTTTTTTGGGGTGGTTTCGGGGAAAAAATGGAGGTGCATTATACAAATTTGTAAATAGCACCAGTACATGGGTAATCGCTGAAAGTCTTTTTACTCTAGCATAAACGGTTCAGATGGTATAAAAAGAGGTTTTTTAAAATGTAACACCCTGTAATTAAAAAAAGGGAAATTATCCTTAAGTGAAACCTATACCAAAAAATCAGTCAATTATTTTTGAATAATTGCCGTAGGATTTCTTCTTAATTTCCGTTACAGTTAGGGAAAAATTTATATTTTTTAAAAACATCTTTTTTAAAAACTTGTCAATTTTAGGGCGCCACCCCCGCTAAACGGTGAATGATAGAGAGATGGTGTTGGAAATAAATCGTAGAAAATATAGTTCTCTTCATATTTCTATAAAAGAAATTTTTTGTAAAAGTTACAGGAAGGGCTACGTTCCGCAAAAACCACAAATTACCCCCTTTAAAGGGGTGGAAAGGGAGGTTCCGGGGCGAAATTTTTTCAGAAAAAGTTAGTCTTATAATAAGCACCCCTTGATATACCAGAAAAAAAATAAAACCGGACTTGTGTCCATTTTGCAAGGTTCAACCTTTGTTTCCTACACTAAATACCAAAATTCTCAAAGAGTAATAAAATGTTCGTTTTTCTTTTCTGAATATTTTTGATTTTTTGTTTTCGTGTTAGACAAAAATTGGTTATGCTGTGGCTCTTCCAAATTTGCCTAAACTCGTGATTAGTTACTCGTTCTAGCCATTTTAACTTCAGCTTTTTCAAAAATAAGCACTTTGAACCGATGAAACTTACAGATCATATAAATAATACATAAGCAAAGTAACTTGTCAAGTGGTAATGATAAAATTTATTTGTAATGCTAATTAGACGGTGATTTTAGCGATTTTTTTTACGAAAAAATAAAAGGGACCAACAATATTTTGAGCGTAACGCACTTAATGTTAGAAGTTTTTTTTAAAAACAAAAATAAACCTTTTTTTAAACACTTTAAAAAAGTTGAAATAAATTTTCCCCGAAAAGTGCTCCGTTTTTAGGTTACTTCACATTGAAATATTCGATGTGGAATTTGATGAAGAAAAACCTACTTTTCATTAGCCACAACTCTGCTTCTACTGGGTCTACAGACCTCAAACATACACCATTTGTTTCAATTTCTTATAGGCTACATTTTTACTAAGAATAGTTTTTTCAATAAATAAGTTACTTTTTGAGTTATCTCCGAAAAACCGTCCAAAAACATGTATTTTTTGTTAAAAATGAACATATTCACTCGCAAATAACTTGTCTAGAATCAGTCATTTTATCCAATTCCGGTCTTATTTTGAATGTAGAGGGTATTCCCCTCCATTTTTCTAAAATGGAGGGGATGTAGAATTGTAAACTTTTTCTTATATAATAATAGACAATTTCAACTACCTATTCCCAAATTTTCATCCTTCCTTTATTTTTTTGGGGTCAGATTGTTCTTTAATCGGGCTAAATAGCCATGGAATATTGATCAACTTATTTTAACAAACGAATTTTCTAAGCTCTGCCTACTATACTAGAAAAGTCAGAAGATCAAAATTTTCCAAGTTGATTTTTGTTTTATAGCGACTCACCATCGCGGATGCAATATTGTCAGTTATGGCTATAGCAAAAATATTTATTCTTTTATTTTTTCGTTCAAACTTTCGTTCAAAAAGACAATTACTTTCAATAAAATAAAATAAAATAATGTTTATCAATAAAATAGAAAGTTCTTCAGCTGCACTGCTGATAAAAGCAGTAATTATATAGAGATTAGCATAACCAATGAATAGAAAATATAATAATGAGCTTTAGCCCCTCCACTACTAACAATTAGAGAATAAGCTGAGAAAGAGAAATTTTGATCGTCTTCAATTCAGTTTAAAACTATTAACTGTGGTGCTCAGTACTTTCTAGTGTTGACCTAAGCTAAAGTTACGTGTTTACAAACAGTGTTTAGTAACGATTGTGAATATGACAAGTGTAACCAAAATCGATGTGGATAAAGATTCATTACGTATGTCTTTTATCCATAGATGTAGTTCCATACCCGTAGTGTTTCGACCGAACAGAGCCTTCACGAAAAACCTAGCGTATTCTTACAAAGGACCGTCGTTTTTCACCAAGGCACCTACCTACGTTGACAGAAAATTAGTGTACGCTCAAGTTCCAGTTTCCGAGACAATGAAAGATAAATTGACGAAGGAGCTACCGAAAAAACCAATTCATCTTTCTGCCGCTTCAAAAGTTGAAGAAAAACTATCTGTGGACATGCCAACCAGGCAGCCTATACCTACTGATATTGTAGATCACAAACAACTCAAGCAATTTCGTCAAGCGGGTGCGGGTGTTATAAAAACTGAAGAACTGATGCAAATCATTACTAACATTTTAGACAAAATTTCTGCGAGTTCTGATAGCGATCGTATTATGGATAGGCCTGACCACCGTGATATTATGGAAGCCGGCCCATCGCTTATTCAGGTCCGTACACCTGAACAAATCAATCGTTCAGTTCAAAGCAAGCTAAAAAATCGTAGAAGTAAGAGCAAACAAAGCTTGAACAGTCCAGTGCGAGATTCTTTAACTAAACGCTATATCAGAAAACCTTCGAAAACTTGCGTAAAGAGTGCTTTTGTACATAAACTTGTAAATAAAAAGCAAATTGGACTAGTTCAAACAACTTCAAAAGTGACACCATCCAAAGTTAGTGAGGACGATTATATCAACGGTCTAAGACAAGTTTACATTTCACATAAACCAGTTAATAACGATATGGACTTTTGTGAAACTATGGACGAGGAAGTACCGAATAATTTAGATGAATTAGAATCAGTGAAAAGTGACGAACTTTCCAGAGTACCAAGCAACTCGAATCTAGAAGATGAATCTTTAACATATGTTGCCGACATCGTATCTGAAACTGTAAGTACTGCTTTAATTGTTGAATTAGAATCGGTGAAAAGTGACGAACTGTCCAGATTACCCAGCAACTCAAATCAAGATGACTCTGTAACATCTGTTGTCGGCTTCTCATCTGAAACTGGAAGTAGTGCTTCAATTGTTGATTCTGAAGAGGCAAACTATTGTACACCAATTCTTCTATCGCCTGATCCAAAGTTTTGTGATCGTGAGTCAGCTGAAGATGATTTTGAGAAAGATGAATCTGTTGAAAATGTAAGTACTACTTTAATTTTTGATTCTGAACTACCAATTATCCATGAAGAGGAAATGTATTCTACGCCAATTCTTCAATCGCCTGATCCAAAGTTTTGTCGTAAATTTGATTTTGAGGAATCATCTGATGTCAAGGAACAATTTGATTTTACTTGTGATCCGGAGACTAGTACTGATTTACCGGTAGAATCTACAGATGATGTCAGTTCCAAAGCAATAATTCCACCAATTGGTTTTGAAAAAGCTGCTAGTAGAATTATCTTTAAACCTGAAAGTACTATTTCAAATTTAACATCTGTACAACCTACCACTGCTGAAAATCATTATCCGATCTATTTTGATCCTAATGTTGGAGTCACTGAAGGATCGTCTGGTCTAGTAAATTTGATATGTAAGGAAAAGTTTCGCGAATCTATATCTAGAAAAAGGAGAGAAATACTGCCAACAAAAACAGTGCTTAATAGAAACTGGAAAGAAGCAAATAAAACCAGACGTTGTACTCATGATGTTAAAAAAGAAAAAACTGAAGATTCTACAACTTACAAATCTAGATCTAGAAAATTAGTTAGTACTTCGGATAAACCACAAGGAGATGGTGAATTTGCAGATATTCTTATACCTCTTGATTCATTAATTAAACAGAGATTACAGTTATTATGGTTAAATAAAACATCTCTAGGCGTAGAAGTTGAGTCAAACAATGAAAACAACAATAATTTAAACATTGACCAAACAGCAGTAGATGATTCAACTCATCCAACCAAAAGTATTCTTAAAAAACGTGTGACTCTAAAAAAATCTCACAAAAAAGTTACATTTTCGGGTGTAGAATTCTCAGAAATAAATCGAGTAAGAAGAAAATTGGAGAGGTTGTATCTAGGTGGTACAGAACTGCCGTCTTTTAGCATGAACGATCTACCTGAATATTTTCAATCTCTTCTTCTTAAAAACCATGAGCTTAAGAAACAGTATGAACAAACCGGTGATCATACAACTTTGATGGTCCAGAAAAAAGTATTCAAAGCTGTTGAAGATGAACTTCTGTGCGTAGTGGAGAATTTTGTCAATGATCAATTAGACATAGAAACTCAATTAAGTGACTCTCTTTGTGTTACAATAGAGGAACTCTACAACGAAATCGACTCATTGCATCGTCAGCAATACAGACATTTTTCTCAGTTACAACTAGTGGACGCGAATCAACAAGTAGTGCGGGTTTTGCTCGATGCTTACAAGCAGAAAATCAGTGAACTTGTGTTTGTGAAAGAAGATAATTCGACTGATAGATTAGTCGATTACACAAAGTTTCTTAATTTGTGTTTGACCGGGGCTAATGGTGTTTGCCTTTATCATGTTAAAAAAACTGAAAATTGGAGTTTTTTTTCCAATTAAGTTGAACCGTTTCTATAAATTCTTTAGACTTTGTAATTTCACATTTTTTTCTATGTATATTTATTTTCTATATTTTTAAGAACATAGTTCAGAGAAATAAGGAAAAAATATCCTGTTGCTGACAGAACCACCTCCAGGCCGAAATAATTTTTTTTGAGTAGTATGGACATCTATAATAATAAACTAAATGTTTCCTGCAGCCGATTTTGATGATATACATAGTTATAAACAAATAAAGATCAAAAAACGGTAAATTTTCGCTTTTTTTGTCTATTACTAAAAAGTTAAAAGCACTTTAAACAAATTTGAAAGTAAGAAACTCATAAATCGTATAAAAAGCTTCAATATGGCGTTCGCTGAATATGTCTATCCTTATTGGTTGCTTAGAAAATTGCAAAATAAATCATAAATTTTGAGTTTTTATAAATATTCATAACTTATGTAAAAATTAACTTAGAACCTTCTTATTACACGGAATACTGAGACTTCTGGTAATACTTAAATCATACCCTAAATTTCAAAGCAATTGGTCAAATAGTTTAAAAGTTATTCAATTTGTTTATCCCAAATTAATTTTTTTGCAACTAAGCCAGAAAATGATGAAGTTACAGTAATACTTTGGATAGTTTATGAAAGAAAAAGTTTTACACTATTCATTTAATTAAAAAAAATATTTCTAAATATTGCAAAATTATTTTGCAAGAACATGTAAATGAAAAAAAAAAGGGAGCGGCTAACTTCGTCGCTAATTTTCCTAGGACAATTGTTTTTTTTTTCTAAATGTGTATAAAAATTCAGCCTTTCTAAATTATGAAAAAATAATTTTTACACTGTTTAAAATTACTTTTTTTCATTCTTTAGTTAAGTTAACAGTACAAATTTTCTTCTTTCATAAACTGTCCGAAGTGTTACTGTAACCTCATAATTTTCTGACGTATAGTGTTGCAAAAAAAAATTAATTTGGGATAAACAAATTAAATACCTTTAAACTATTTGACCAATTGCTTTGAAATTTAAAATATAATTTAAGCAAAAGAAGTCTCAGCATTCCGTGTAACAAGAAGGTTCTAACTTAATTTTTACATAAGTTATGAACATTTATAGAATATCAAAATTTATTACTTATTTTGCAATTTTCTAAGTACAGTAAAACCTGTGTTAACGGCCACCTGAAATAGCCGGCCAGTTTCAAAGTTTCCCAAACCAAAATTTGTGGACTACAAAACCTGGAATTAGCGGCCACCTTTTTATATCGGCCAATAGTTATGTCATTTTTAGTGACCGTTATTTACCGGTTTTACTGTAACAAATAAGAATAGGCATATTCAGCGAACGTCATGTTTAAGCTTTTTATATGATTTAACAGTTTCTTATTCTCAAATTTGTTTAAAGTGCTTAACTTTTTGGTAATAGACGAAAAAAGCGAAAATTTACCGTTTTTTGATCTTCATTTGTTTATAACTATGTATATCATCAAAATCGGTTGCAGAAAACATATAGATTATTAATATAGATGTCCATACTACTCAAAAAATTTAGTTTCGGCCTGGAGGGGGATGTGCCACGAGAAAAATCTTATTTCTCTGGACTAATATTTTCTACGGGGATTTTATATAAACTGTGTTAGAAATTTTTTGGCATTTTGGTCTTGAGTTTGTAAGTACATTTTTTTCAAAATAAATTTTGTGTTTTGTATTAGCATATCAGAGAAATTAATTTCAATTACAGTTTTTATTAACTTTTACGTTATTTATAAAAATTGTACCTGTTGTAAATATTTATACATTAAATTTTTAATAATTTAATAAAAGCATTTGATGCCAAAGTTTTTCCAAAAATATAAATAATTTTTTAAACATTTATTTGCTCATATTGATTTTATTTTTTGTAACAATTTCATCCTTCTATTTGATTGGAATATTATTTTAAATGAATATTTGTTTTATGAAATATGATAGCATTTTGTTTTGTACTTTATAAGACAAAAATAGTCATTTTTTTCAAAATTTTTTTTCTAAGAAACCTTCATTAGAAATGAACATAAAAGATTTTACATATTAATATCAAACTCAGAGAGTACAAAAAATATATCTTTTTTCATTTATGCATGTACACTAATATTGTAGAGGGCGCCAAAGTTGAGGCCTTGAAAAATAATGGCGGACAGTTAATCTCAAGATTGGGAGATCTGAAACAAAAAAATCGTACTGCATTTGAAAAACGAAGGTTTCTTACGTGACAATTTACCACAATTTGACAAAAAAATAAAAACTAAATATTTTTTAACCATGAAAAACTAAAGAAAACGGGCGATTTTTTCAAAAAAAAATTTCAAATTTCCGTAAAATCTTTTTTTTTTTGCGGAATTTTTTACAAACGGTGGTAAATTATCGCGTAAAAAATCTTCCTTTTTCAAATGCCGTACGATTTTTTTTGTTACAGAGATCCCAATCCTGAGATTAACTGTCAGCCATCGGAACTACTTTTTTTCGAGCCTCTACAATATTAGCGTATGTGCATAAATGAAAAAAGATATATTTTTTGTATTCTTTAAGAATTATATATTGATATGTAAAAAGTTTTATGTTCAGTTCTAATAAAGATTCTAAGAAAAAAAATCTTAAAAAAATGGTTATTTTTGGTCTTCTAAAGTGTACTAGTATCTTAAGGTGAAACAGTAGCGATCAACAGGTAGAGAAAACGCGTTCCAAGATTGCGGCTGTAATTTTGAATATTTTTTCGAGATATTTGGCACACGTATTCGTAATATAACAAAGAATGGCGGTACAGAGCCCAATTTGAAAAATATATTAATATGTGGAAATTACTCTGTAATTAAATACAATATTAAAAAAACGAGCCTGTACCGCCATTAAGAAGAACAAAAAAATACACTTTCTTCAAATAAACTTTTTTATCCGATGCCTAGATTTTGTGTCATTTTGGAACTACTAAAATTTTTTATTTCATTAGTAGTTCCAAAATGACACAAAATCTAGGCATCGCATAAAAAAGTTTATTTGAAGAAAGTGTATTTTTTTGTTCTTCTTAATGGTGGTACAGGCTCGTTTTTTTAATATTGTATTTAATTACAGAGTAATTTCCGCATATTAATATATTTTTCAAATTGGGCTCTGTACCGCCATTCTTTATTATATTACGAATACGTAATACAATCTTGGAACGCGTTTTTGCTACCTGTTGATCGCTACTGTTTCCTCTTAATATTAAATTCATTGCAAATGCCTCAATTTATATTAAGTACACCTACTTTAATCCATTTGATCTATCGAATTGTAATCTTTTACTTATTTCTTATATTACTAATTTCTTATTTTTTTTTTTGTATTAATAAAACATAATAAAATAAATTAATTTTACTGATAATCAATGTGTTATTTGTCACTTTTTTACCATTTTCAGGAACGAAGGTGACTGGATATACAGTATTGGAAATCTTTTATCGGAACATAGAGACTTTCAATGCAATAAGTTAGATTCTTGGTTTGCAATTAACCAGTGTAAATTTCAAAACAACGTCGCGATATTTCTTATTTAATTCATTTGTTCGACTGCACTGAACTGAGGTGCCTTATCGGATTGCATCGTTTGTGCTATAGCCAGCGGTAAAGAGATTACAGTAGAACAAGTGAATTAATTTTAAAACATCGCGACGTTATATTGAAATTTATACTGGTTAATAGCAAATCAGAGATTTCAGTTCGGTGAAGTCGAACAAATGGATTAAATATGAAACATCGCGTCGTTGTCCTAAAATTTACACTGGTTAATTGCAAAGCAAGGATCTAACATATTGCATTGAATGAACCTATGTTCCGAAAAACATTTCCAATACTGTAGTTCTTCACTAACTCTTTCTACTTCTCAAGACCTTCTCTCCATCTGTTTACGTTTTTTTATATCTCCATCTTCCAATTAACCTTTTGCCTCTTATTAGTCTCAAAACGATTATTTCTGGACTTCATATTTGTCCTTTTATTCTTACTTATCCGTGGCCTTACACAACCTATTAGATCTGGATCCCGCGTATGAAAAAAAAGTTGATTAATAGCAAGCTGAAAACTTCTTAATAGCTTAAGGGTGTCTAGTCGGATAAACTTTGATATATGGGAACACTGGAACAGGGGCAGTTTTAATTGTGGAACAGGTTAAAAATTTGGAACGGTCAGACCACGAAACAGCACATTTATTTTGTCCGACAGAACAGACTTAAACTCTCCGAACAAAGATTAAACTCTCATGCAAAAATCAGACTGCTATTTGTCACCAAATGGGCCTTCTAATGAGTGGAACATGTAGAATATGTCAAATGACAGGAATTATGACAGGTGATAAATAGCAGTCTGATTTTTGCATGAGAGTTTAATATCTGTTCGGAGAGCTTAAGTCTATTCTGTCGGACAAAATAAGTGTGCCGTTTTCGTGGTCTGACCGTTCCAAATTTTTAACCTGTTCTACAATTAAAACTGCCCCTGTTCCAGTGTTCCCATATATCAAAGTTTATCCGACTAGACACCCTTAAGCTATTAACAAATTTTCAGCTTGCTATTAATCAACTTTTTTTTCGAAGAAGAGGTAAAAGACCAAATAATTAAAGCCGGTATAACGGCCGGATGCCTAAACGACACAATTTGGAAAAACAAACACCTAAGATTGGAAACAAAGGCCCGAATATATAAGTCAGTTATTAGGCCAGTTATGACTTACACGGCCGAAACAAGACCAGCTACAAGCAAAACACGAAAACATCTAAAAACCAACGAAATGAAGATCTTAAGAAGGATTGCTGGAAAAGGACTACAGGATAGGGTAAGAAGTGAGAAAATCAAGACGCATATGTGGGGTGGACAATATAAATACCTGGGTAAAGAACAGGAAAGAAGAGTGGAATGAGCACATAAGCAGGATGTCTGAATCAAAGATAGTAAGAACAGCCAGGGACAAGTCACCGTTAGGCAGGAGAAGTATAGGACGCCCAAGGAAAAGATGGAATGACAACTTAGGGGCAGAATGAAAGGCACCTTTGAAGAAAAACAGGCAGTACCGCCTATATAAAAGAAGAAGAAGAAGAAAAAGAAGAATATTTTCTTCATGTGACTCATCCTTTAGGACATTGGCGTAAACTATGGCCCATTTTACTCTGTCTGCAGCGATTCTGAAGAGTTCTATTGCTATTTTTCCACTCCACTGATTTCAATTTTTCAACCAGGGCGTGCGTCGTCTGCCAGGTTTTCTCTTTCCTTCCACTCTCCTTGTATAACTAATCGAATATACTCATATTTTTCATTTCTTAGTATGTGACCAAAGTAGCTTATTTTTACATGTTATGTTCATGATATTTTGCACATTCCTCGATAAATCACATCTCAAGGCCGGCAAGTCTTTTTTCAGTTGCATCCGTAATTGTCCAAGCCATAACTCCATACGAAAGGACAGAGAATACGGAGCGTCTCAATTAGTCTAGGCGCCAGAGGCGTCACCGTGTCATATTCAATTCTGATGGACAAACTCAATGGTTTCTTATAGATTTTTGGCTGCTGATTACGAATTTCGAGGGGGGATTTCGATCCGAGTGGTCAAAAATTGTTATAAACAATTTAATTGTTTATAAATTGTTTATAAGGCTCTGGCTCATAAACTAAAAAAAAATAAAAAAAAAATGTTTCAAATAAAATTTATTCCTCAATAAAAAACGAAGAAAAAACCGTTTACTGAACTTAAATCTAACAATTACAACTCAAGATATTGTAAAATTAGTGCACAATGCAAATTGCAAATTGCAAAATAAGTATTTTTCGAAGCTTTATCGATCGTAACCCGGCTTCTACGCATGCAAATAAGTCTTAGAAGGTGTCGTTTTAAAGCTTAATTTACAGGCTTTAAAAAAAAGTTTGTTAAATTACTTGATCTTCATTTGTTTTAAAGTTATACCCGTTTGAATTTACAATTTTCTTAAAAATATTGTACATTCATTTTTTTATAAGGGTTTCAAGCAAATTTGGGCTATAAACATTTATACTTTAATGAACAATAATGATAGAAAAACTCAAAAGGAACAATTTGAGGTTAGAAAATGTTCATAAGTTTATTTTTGGCCAAGATGTCGATATTTTAATGGCGCGCGCTATGAGGCGCAAGATCGGCTCACCGGGTAAAGGTTCACGCGCTAACTTCTTGATGCAAATTATAATTTCTATTTATACATACGTTATCTTCATTTTTCATTTTTGAAGATCCTAATAAAATTTTATCATATAATTCTTATAATTAAATCATCATACTGTACCTCGTATCACCTTTCATTCTATTTACATTTTCTTCTATTTTTTGCACTAAATGAAAAAAAAAACATTAAAAACTAATATTTCACAAGTATAACTAAAAAGTAAGTTGATATTATTTATTAATACTATTTTTACAAACATTTTTTTCATTCATCTGCAAATCTGCATAGAGATATACAGGGAATATCAGCTTTTTTACATCTGCATAAGTTCTTAGCGAAATTTTAACAGTTACATGGTGGTACAAGTCTGTTCTTGTAGGCAGTAAAACTAAAACTTTTTGAGGCTTCAGAGTCTAATTATCTATATGATATCCATATAAAGTAGATCTAGTTCTTTTGCAGCATCATCAAGGCCCGTCAATTGTGTGTGTGCCGCCCCATCATAAATGCTCCTTTTATATGCAATGATGATGCTGCAAAAGAAATCGATCCATTTTTATACGGATATGACATATTGGCTTATTTTCATACGTAGAAGCCGAGTTACGATCGATAAAGCGTCGAAGAATACATACTTACTTGACTTTGAGCCAATCTTGCGCCTCATAGCGCGCCATTAAAATTTCGACATCTTAGCCAAAAATAAACTTACGAACATTTTCTTAAGCTCAAATTGTTCCTTTTGAGTTGCTTTATCATTACCGTTAATTAAAGTATAAATGTTTATAGCTCAAGTGTGCTTGAAACCTTTATAAACAAATTAATGTACAATTTTTTTAAGAAAATCATAACTTCAAAGGGTATAACTTTAAAACAACTGAATATCAAATAATTTAACAAACTTTGTTTGGAAGCCTCTTAACCTTCGGAGTACGAAGACTGGGTCAAGCGTGACCCGAAATTCAGTTATTTCTGAATATTTTATGAAATAATTTTTTTACAAATCCGATTGATCGTGAGTTCTCCTTATTTGTTTCAATCTATTTTTTCGTATATAATTCGTGAACATGCAAATTGCAGTTTTTCCTCTACGTAACATCTATGATGCCGGGTCAGTCCTGACCCGGTCTTCGGATTTTGAAGAATATTTTCAATATGTTTGTAGGTACACGTAAATCGCAGCCGTCTCTGTTTACGGGTATACGTACAGTGGAACCCCGATAAGTCGGCCTCCGATAACCCGGAAGTCCGGCTAACCCGAACCGATTTTCATCAGACAAAACAAACATTTTTTCACTTTGACTAAGTTTTTTACCAAGAAATAAACAATACTGTATACAACTGTACGTAATTTAGATGTATTGTGCATATTTTATATATTTCATGTTTTTGCAATTATAATAGAGTTTATCTGTAAGTATACCGTGTTTTATTAATTTTTACCATATTCTCCGGCTAACTCGGATTTTCGATAACTCGGATCGGCCGCAGTCTCGATTAATCCGACTTATCGAGGTTCCACTGTATTCAAATATATGGCCGGAGCAAATTTACCTATGCCCGTTTTCTGTAAGGTATTAAAATCTGGCCGCCGCGGCGCGCCGGAGCGAACTAGTACATGCCCATGGGTAACCACCTTAAAAAATTTAAATACAATAATTTAGGATTTTGTTTGTTTTTTGTTGAATTAAAGATACTGTTTAATAATACTGACTATTTAAAACATCCTTATAAAAAAAAATGAGAATGGGTCACGCTTGACCCATCATCGTAATCTAAGTAAGTCAAATAATCTCCGTACTCCGAAGGTTAATGAAGCTTTTAAAGGATATCTTACAAGGCTCATTTGCATGCGTAGAAGCAGGGTTACGATCGGTAAAGCTTTGAAAAATACTTATTTTGCAATTTGCAATTTGCATTGTGCACTAATTTTACAATATCTTGAGTTCTAATTGTCGGATTTAAGTTTAGTAAAAGGTTGTTTTCTCGTTTTTTATTAGGGAACAAATTTTATTTGAAACATTTTTTTTATCTCTTTTAGTTTATGAGCCAGAACCTTACAAACAATTTATAAACAATTAAATTGTTTATAACAATTTTTTGACCACTCGGATCGAAATCCCCCTTCGAAATTCGTAATCAGCAGCCCAAAATCCTTAATAAACCGTTGAGTTTGTCCATCAGAATTGAAAATGACACCGTGACCTCTATTTGGTGCCTAGAGTAAATACTCTAGTTTTAATTTCTATTCCCAGTTTTCCATTGTATAAAGCTGTTTTCGTTTTATTGAAAGTGCTTCTGGCCTTCTCAATAAGTCTTTTTTATTTCGAGTCTATTCAGTTCAAATAGCTGTAGACCAGGGCGGATCTGTTTTGAGGTGGATGTGAGAGGTGGCATTCGGATTTTTGCAGACAAAGTTAGGTGACACCTTCAGTAATAATAATTGACTTATGCTCCTTCTCAAATATGCCCGGAACATTAATAAAAAAATTAAAATATTTAAAAATTTCAAAAAACATTCGATTTTTCTTAATTTTTTGCTTATAACTTTAAAACGATTCATTTTGGAACAAAGTAGTATAGAAATAAAATAAAGATAATTAAATTTTGTATGACATACGACTGTTAAAAATTAAATTATTACCCTTTCTGCAAAATAGCAATAAATACGAAATAGGGGGCCAAATAAGCCTGATTTTGTTCAACGTTTTTTAACCATTTTGGTTGCACTTAGAACCTTCGTAATTCGCTAAAAAATTAATATAATATACTTAAACAGTCCATCAAATTTCATTAAAATCGACCTAATAGATTTTGCATAATAATTTTGCAATCTAAATTTCTTTTAAAAAGTTAAAATTTTTAAAAACTTTCTGAACAAAAAGTAGACCATTTAAAAGTTTGCTAATTTTTTTAAACAGAAACAAGCGTTTTACCTGTCTAGTACACCTTACAGAATTAAAATTGGATTATTTAAGCAGCCTCAGCAATGTTTTAAAGTTATAAATAATTTTTTGGCTTATAAACAAATTAGAGCTGTCGCCAGGGACAGGGTACAATGGCCTCCTTTATTTAGATGGTCTTACCCAAGTTTTTATATGTATTTTGACCCGCAGAACATGAATTTTTTGGTTAACAGTTGATCCGTATGTCAATAAGATTGTTATAAACAAAGAACTTGAGGAATTACATAACAGCAATTTTTCACAAAATAAAACGTTTTTTTGTAGTTCTTGGGTAATTCGAAGAAGTTTTTTGTAGGATGCATAGTTTTCGAGATAAACGCGGTTGAACTTTCAAAAAATCGAAAAATTGCCATTTTTGACCCCGAATAACTTTTGATTATAAAATAAAATAACAATTCTGCTTACAGCATTTGAAAGCTAAAGTCAAATTATACCGGTTTTAATTATTTGCGTTGCTAAAATTTAATTTTTTATTGTTAAACAAAGCTATTTGTTTATAAGCCCAAAGATTGTTTATAATTTTAAAACATTGCTGAGGCCGCTTAAATAATCCGAAATTAATTCTCTAGAGTGTATTAGTATTAAATAGGTAAAGCGCCTCTTTAAAATATGTAAAAAAATTAACCAACTTCTAAATGGTCTACTTTTCGGGGAATTTTTAAAAAAATTTTAACTTTTTAAAAAAATTTGGATTGCAAAATTATTGTGCAAAATCTATTAGGTCGATTTTAATAAAATTTGGTAGACGGTTTAAGTGTGGTATAAGAATTGTCTAAGCGAATCACTAAGTTTCTAAGTGCCACCAAAGTGGTTAAAAAACATTGAAAAACAACAGGCTTATTTTTCCCCCGTATGTTGTATTTATTGCTATTTTGCAGAAAGGTCAATACTTTAAGAAATTTTTATACCAGAATAATATATATATACCAAGAATACCAGTCGTATATCATACTAAATTCAATTATCTTTATTTTATTTTTCTAGGACTTTGTTCCAAAACGAATTGTTTTAAAATTACATATAAGCAAAGAAAGTAGAAAAAAATAAATGTTTTTCAAAATTTTTAAATATTTAAATTTATTTATTAATGTTCCGGGCATATTTGAGAAGGAGCATAAGTCAATTATTATTATTGAAGTTGTCACCTAACTTTATCTGCAAAAATCCGAATGCCACCTCTCACATCCAAAAATAGACCTTTTTTCACAGATCAGCCCTGGTCTACTGACAAATATGCTCATAGTTGATTAAAAAATAATTATTTACTGGATTAATTATATGTACTAGCATTTTGACAACCATTTCCTGGCTTCACGTTGAATTCCAACAAATATTTTCAATAATACTATTGCGGTCAAATAACGCTATCGGCTATATCGCTAATTACAGAAATAGAATGAAGAGAAAAAAGGTAAATCAACCAATAATTTGTTTTTTAAAATTCAAATTCAAATTTACATATTAAGTACAAAAATGTTAAAACATTAAAATAGGTAACAATCTATTGTTATTAAACTTTACTTATTTGTCGTATACTAATATATTATATTTTTGTAGTAAATCTTTTTACCATTTGGTGGAAGGTATACTTAAAAAATCAATGGGAAAATCCCAATAGTTGGCTGTATACCATAGTTTAAAAAACCAATACAGAAGTAAAAACTTCGAGATGTATTCTGGTATAAAATCGTTTATTTAAAACTATAAAATGTCATGGATTGCAGAACGTTTTCGTTCTAAACAGAACATCTTCAGTGCCTAGAATGAAGTATTTCCACGTTAGTTTAAAGCAAAAGGTTAAAAATGTGACTGTTAAAATGAAAAATGTGGTAATACTTACATCCTGCCGAGTATTTTGAAACTAGCACACTGTAAATAGTGTTAACCACGCATTTTTTCCACGCAAGTCTAATTATCTTTTATTATGTAGTGTATTTCCTTGTTTCAACAAAACTCAACTTTCATCTCGTCATTTCACATCCGATGACGTCACAACCTAAAACAATTTAATATATCTGCATTAAATTTAATGAATCTATAAGTTATTCTGGAATAGAGAGTTGCTAATTTAAACTTTACAGTAGATTTTATTATTCAAATAATTTAAATTATTTTTGCAGACAAACCTTTGCATTTTATTAAAAAATCCAAAATCAAATGAAACTTTAACCAAAAATTGACTTTATCTTGTCATGTCTTGTCACCCTTGTCAAATTGTATATCCACTTCCTAATTTCTCAGTTGGTCTGTGCCCATTGAATTGGCAAGTACCTAGCATCTTCGAGCAGGGAACCATGGCACCCTTTTAGCATGTGTTCCAATTTATCTATTAACATCGACTTGTAGTCATAACATTTTAATATATTACATTATGTAAACCATATACGATGATGTTAGCACTATTTACAGTGTGCTAGTTTCAAAATACTCGGCAGGATGTAAGTATTCCCACATTTTTCATTTTAACAGTCACATTTTTAACCTTTTGCTTTAAACTAACGTGGAAATACTTCATTCTAGGCACTGAAGATGTTCTGTTTAGAACGGAAACGTTCTGCAATCCATGACATTTTATAGTTTTAAATAAACGATTTTATACCAGAATACATCTCGAAGTTTTTACTTCTGTATTGGTTTTTGAAGTTATACTTCTTTTAGTCTTTGTAGCATTCTTGCGCCTACTCTTCTATCACCATTGTCACGTCAATGTCACTCCTCTTCTATCCAATATCTTCTTCTTTTTCCTTTTTTTGTGGACATGACCTTGTCTGTTTTTCCATGTGCCTCCAATAAGTTGTCATTCCATCGTTTTCGTGGTCTTCCCACTGATCGTCTTCCTATTGGCATACCGTCTCTCGTCGTCCTTACTACTCTGTTTGTTGTCATTGGGCTTATGTGGTCGTACATTTTACTCTTCTGTTTTTCCCCAGTTATTGTATATAATGATGTCCACCTTGCATTTCCGTCGTATATCTGCATTTCTAGCTCTATCTCATAATGTCTTACCATCGATTCTTAGAAGGGTTTTCATCTCGACTGTTTCTACAGTAAAAACTGTGAGTAACGGCCACTAAAAATGAAAGAACTATTGGCCGATATAGAAAGGTGGCCGCTATTGCCAGTTTTTGTAGTCTAGATATACATAATTGGTTTGGGGAATTTTTAAACTGGCCGTTAGTACAGGTGGCCGGTAACACAGGTTTTACTGTAGTATTCTTTTTTCCTTTCTGTATCAGGTCGTGTTTCTGCCGCGTATGTCATTGTTGGTCTGATGATTTTTGTAAATTCTGCCTTTCACTTCTTTTACGACAGTTTACAATATTGATAAAGGAGTCCCTCAAGGATCTGTTTTAGGACCGCTTATATATTTTTTTTATGAATTATCTTCCTGATTACATTAAATCTCGTGTTATTACTATTTACGCAGATGATAGGTACTGCACTAGCCATCTCTGCGCCTAGTAAAGAGGAACTTATATCATTTTCCAACGGTGTTTTTAAGTCATTTGTAGATTGGTCCAAAGCAAATGGATTAATAGTAAACGTTGATAAAACTCAATTTTTATATTTTCATTCCCAAAATGTTCTTAGCAATGTATATTCATTATAATTTAAATTTGACGATATACTTATTTCGTCAGTTACAACAACAAAATTTTTAGGTTTAAATATAGATTGCCGTTTGAGATGGACTGAACAAGTCAATGCAATAAATACAAAATTAAATAAATCCTTTTATGCTCTTTCTAGAATAAAAGATACTATGCCGATATCAGCACTGATCAATATCTATTACGGCCTTGTTTACAGTCATATGAGTTACAACATACTACTGTGGGGAAATTCTATTGACAGCTGTAAAATTTTTGTAACTCAGAAAAAAATTATTCGAAAACTATTCGGGCTCAAATTTCGGAAAACTTCAACCAACGTTTATAAAATACAAAATCATGTCATTTTATAGTCTGTACATTTAGTCTGTTTGTCAAAGAAAATTTCAATCAATTTGAAACTAATGCTTATCGACATGATTACCATACAAGAAATTCGAATAAGCTTCGAATACCTCAGTATAAAACATCAAAATTTATGGGAATGAAATTGTACAATAAACTTCCCGATAAAGTGCAAATGATTGCTTCTTTTTACAGTTACAAAAATAAAATCAAAAATTTAATAAATTCAGCTCTTTACCTCTTGTGCATTTTTAATATTTTTCTTTATAAAATTAGAAATAGTGTTGGGCTAAGTGTTCCTCCCTGTTTTAAAGCACCAACGGTGTTCTTATTGTATATTTTTCTATCATTCTTAAGATCTTATTGTTTATTCCTTTTTCTTCTAGTATTTTTAAAAGAATCTCTCTGGGTACTAACTGTATCGAAGGCTTTTTATAGGTCAAGACATGCTAAATATACTTTTTTCTTGCATCGCTTTTTGTGTTATGTTTTAAAGTAATTATATTATTATCCTGAATAGTCCCGCCAAGATACCCGCATACCATGAACACAGCAGAATCAATTCTACTAATATTTGTCCCTATTTTCCCATTTTTTTTTATTATTTCTGATCTTGTTCTGTTCACTCTAATGTGTTTTCCATACTTAAACTTTTTATTACTTCTATTTCTTCCACGGTTTTTGAAATTGCTCTGTTATCTTCCAGTATATTATCTTATTTTTCATTAATTTCGTCTTGGTTTTATTCCGCTAATCCTTCTACAAAGTGCTGTTTCGAAATTTTTATTATTTGTTTTGTCTGTATTATTAATTCTTCATTTTTGTATTTAATTCTGATATTTATTGTTTTTTTCTGTGTTCCTGTCGTCTTCAGGGTTCTTTAAAGAGCTTTTGGTTACTTTGCTTATATTTCTTATTGTTCCCAATGACTTCTCTATTCGTCGATTAGTTTAAAAGTTATTTAAATTGACTATTTCACATAATTAAGTAAGCCAATAATAATAATGAGAAGGCCTGAGCTGCATTCTTTAAGATGAAGAAAATGTTACATCGAAACAATACTACTTTGACTCTGAAAATTAGAATAGTCAGATGTTATGTGTTCTCTCCCCTTTCGTATGGGGTCAAAGGTTGGACTATAACAGATAGACTTCTCAATAAAATGGAAACCTTTGAAATATGGGTGTATCGGAGATTCCTAAGAATAAGTTGGGTAGATAGAGTTCGTAACGAAGATGTTTTGCATCGGATGGGAAAAGGTACAGAAGTCGTCAGAACAGTTAAAAAAAGAAAACATGAACATTGTGGCCATGTTATGCGACACCCATAGGGATATAATATACTCCATTTAACAATACAAGGCCAGGTAGACGAAAGAAGAAAGAGGGCCAGGCCGAAGAAGAACGTCATGGCTTAAAAACCTGAAAGAATGGTTTAACAGATCCTCTGCATTACTATTCCAAGCTGCCGTCAACAAAATTACTATAGCCAATTTGATAGCCAACGCTTGATAATCGAGCACGGCACACAAAAAAGATAATAATATATGTAGTATAATAAAAAAGTTCAGCTGAAATGAAGACACTAAGAGCAATAGCAGGAAGACAAAAAGATTGGCAGATGGCAGACTACCAAGAATTGCGCTAGAAGGAAATCCAGCTAACAAGCGTCCACGGGGGAGACCACCAAAAAATTAAGAGATAGCTGGCAATCTAGCTCTCAAGAAAAACTTCAACGTCGGAATTAACAGATCGACAGATCTACAATAAGTATAAGAAGAAGAAGAAGAAGAAGAAGAAGAAGAAGAAGAAGAAGAAGAAAAAGAAGAAGAGAATAAAAAACTTGTAATAATAATAAAGCTAATCCGCCACCCCATGCAGTAAAGGGAGTTTAGAGAAGAAGAAGAATAAAATGTTTTCCATCATTTATTATACTTTTTTACAGAGAATGGTTCTTGTCGTATTTCTACCGTATCTTCTTTTTCTAACTTATTAAATTTTTGAGCACGTTTCAACTTTGCATCAAATTCTTTTTAAGAGCCACGTTAAGTTTCGCTGATTTATTTTTTCTTTGCTTTTTTGTATTTTTCATAATTTGGCTGTGTATTATTATCATTTAAACGTTGTTGCCACATTTTCCTTTTCATAGTTATTTTAGCCGGCAACCCTGCCTTTTTTGTATATCCTGTAGATATTAATTTTTATGACAAAACGAATAACGATGGTTTATTTTTCCAAAAATCCTGCACGTGCGGTTAACATTAGAGCTATTATGCTAATGAGATTTAATTTTGTTAACGAGAAAGAGGGGCGCATTGCTGTAATTTCTTCCTTATCTATAAGGAGAAATCTACAGGTAGATTTTGTCTTTTGTTTCTTCGAGTACTCTATTAGTGTGTACATCATTTTAAAGTAGCAATTGATGTAGTTACATGATACCGTTCAGATAAGAGGATTTAAAAATTTCCCCATGGCATTTTTATGGCATTAAAAACACGCGTTAATGATTTTAGTATTGGTTTTTAAACTATAGTGATTAAAGAGAAGTAATGAAGTAATGCTTGTCTTACGGTTTAAAAAATTCTGTGAAAATGTTTTTTGATTTTAATACTGGCATATTAGTCGAATAAAGCACTGAATCTCCGAAAAAAAAAACGACAAGACGGATCTTAATAATTCTTTTTGCATTCGATTCGTGAATGCGCCAGGAAACTTTGTGACCGGGAGCCATGATATAATTTGAAAAACTGTATACAAAAAATGCATACCTCCGAGTAATATTTTTTGACTAATGTTTTAATAAATTTTTTGCCGAAAACTCCACAAAACGAGGTAAACACTTGGTACCCTGGGCACCAGGTACTTCAAAAATCACTTCCGATATCAACTTCGTCGTTAGCGACCCCAAAACCCCCCAAGTAATGATTTTTGAAAACTTTTTTAATGAATTTGCCAAAAACTCCACAAGATGAAGCAATGAGCAGGTACCCTGGGCACCAGCTACTCCGGAGATTACTTTAGACGTCATATTCGTTTTCAGCGACCCCAAAAACATCCCGAGTAAGGAAATTCAACTCATTTCCGCCAATAATTGACGAGTTATGAATTTTTTTATTGTCTGTTTGAGATGCACTTTAAGAATGCATTTTTGTATGCAGTTTTTCAATATTATATCATGGCTCGGGGTCACAAAGTTTCCTGGCGCATTCACGAATCGAATGCAAAAATAATTATTAAGATCCGCCTTGTCGTTTTTTTTCGGAGGTAAGGCCGATTTTATTGCTTTATTGCCTCGCTTATATTTCTTTAATTGAAAGATTTTTTCGGGTGAAGTCGAGTTCGCTCCGCTTCGTTCAGGTATATTTTAGAAGGGTACGAATTGGCTCCCACATGAATGCGGGTAGGCTCTCATATAATCGCGGAAACATTAGACATTGTTGCCAAATCGTGTAATATTTATACTGCTTAGGAAATTTACATAGTGATATAGACTTCTTATAGGAAAATTATACTTTTAGACAAATACCTTTAGAGTTTGTTTTAGTTCAACATTGGCATATGTGGCAATTTTAACACAAATTATCGGTGTCGGCCGGTATGCGCTCGACCGCTTTGCGCTCTTACCTGAAATCGGCCGGTTTGCGCTCTACACTCTAATACCCGAAAGTTAAGTTAGGACCGAAGGGTTAGGTCTTCCTCCTTTCCCATAGATATTTCTAAGAAGGTACCTGTTTCTAACAAAAAGAGAAAATTTGAAAGAAGTGACAACGCTGGGTGATATTTTCGACATGTTTAGGTAAAATAAATTTTGTCTATGGGAGCCAATTCGGACTCTACCTTTTTTAGTTCAGGTAAAATTCTTACCATTGGGAGCGAACTCGACCCCGTCCATTTTCTCCACGTTGGATCTTTTTAAAGATCTTGATTAAATTCTTTTCGTTATTTCTTAGTGTTTCTTGTGATAAAAATATTAAATATGCTTCTCATTTTTATTTTTGTTTCACCGTCTGTCTGGTTAAGATATTATACTAGCTAAATGAAAAAATGACTCCCTCTCTCTCTCTCTCCCTCTCTTTCTCTCTCTCTTTCTCTTCTCTTTGCGTCAATCTGAACTTCAGCTATTCTTCGTATAGGGAGATTAACGTCTCGACGTTGAACATGACCAAACCATCTTAACCTATGCTCTCTCATTTTGGCATCAATTTTGGTTCTACACCTAGACTTCCCCTAATATACGCATTTCTAATTTTATCCTTCGTTGTCACTCCACTCATCCATCTAAGCATTCTCATTTCCGCCACATGTATTCGTTGTTCCTCTTTCTTTTTCACTGCCCAACATTCAGTTCCGTAGATCATAGCCGATCTTACGGCTGTTTTATAGAATTTTCCCTTCAGCTTCATTGGAATTTTTTGTCACACAACACACCACTCGCTTCTTTTCACTTCATCCATCCAGCTCTAATTCTACTGCATGCATCTCCATCTATTTCTCCATTACTCTGTAATACCGATTCCAGGTACTTAAACTATTGCTTTTTACAATCAGTTCACCATCCAAAGATACCATTTTATTTGTAGTAACTCCATCTTTAAATGAACATTCCAAATACTCTGATTTTGTCCTACTCAGTTTTAAACCTTTTTCCTCCAGAGCTTGCCTCCACTGTTCCAGTTTTTGTTCTAAGTCTCTTTCACTATTTCCTACTAACACGACATCATCAGCATATATTAAGCACTATGGAATGTTACCCTGTAGTTTCGCTGTTATCTGGTCCAAAACTAATGAGAATAAATACGGACTAAGCACAGAGCCTTGGTGAAATCCTACTTTCACATGACATTTATCAGTCTCTCCCACACCTGTCCTAACACTAGTCGTTACTTCCTCATACATATCCCTCCTCACAATCTTTACATATTCACCAGGGACTCCTTTCTTATTGAATGCCCACTGCAGAATCTCTCGAGGAACTCTATCATATGCTTTCTCAAGATCAATGAATACCGTATGAGCGTTTGTTTCTTTACTCCTGTATTTTTCCATCAACTGTCTTATAATGAAAATTGCATCTGTTGTTGATCTGCCCTACATAAAGCCAAATTGATTCTCGGATATTTCGGTGTCTTCACGTATCCGTCTATCAATTACTCTTTCCCATATTTTCATGGTGTGGCTAAGCAGTTTTATAGCCCGGTAGTTTGTACATTGTTGTATATCTCCCTTGTTTTTGTAAATAGGTACCAGTATACTGCTTCTCCATTCGTCTGGCATTTGTCCAACTTCCATAATTCTATTAAATAGACCTGCTAGCCACCTTGTTCCTGTCTCTCCCAATGCTCTCCATACTTCCCCTAGAATATCACCTGGTCGTACTGATTTTCCTTTCTTTATTTTTTGAAGTGCTTGAGCCACTTCCTCGTTTGTTATTTTGGTGACCATTGCTGCTACTGTCTCCGTTGACTCTACAGGCTGTCTGTCAAATTTTTCATTTAATAAGTTGTCAAAGTACTTTCTCCATCTTTTTTTGACATCCCTTTCGTGAACTAGTATTTTATTATTTTCATCTCGGATACATCTAATCTGATTAAAATCTTTTGCTTTCTTTGCTCTCTGTTTGGCAATTTTATATATCTTCGTTTTGCCTTCCCTGGTATCAAGTTGATTACTTTTAAGAAATATCATGGAGGGCAAAATTAAGGACAAAAGAAGTACAGGAAGAACCAATAATGAGGAAGATAGAAACCAAACAATCGAACGGACAAACCAGTTCGACATAGAACGAATGGAGCAATAAAGACTAACAAAGAAGGTATATGAAGCCAAAATGGGAAACAAAAGAAAAAAGGGAAGGGTTGAAGAAGACATGGATGGACCAGATTCATGATATAGATGGAAAAAAGATATGTACATGAATATAAGAAAGAAATATGAAGAACCTGGCCAGCAATAGAAGTCAATGGGTGAAATTAATAAGAGTCGGAATCCTACATCCGACGCCCTGAAAGGCACTAAGGACTATGCGAACGAAGAAGAGGAAGAAGAAAACCTTATATTGATAAACCAAAAGAAACTGAACAAGTTTTACAATTATTATAAAAAATTCCATTTTTTCCTTCGCAATAATTTTTTTTAATAACTTCGGTTATTTTAAGATTAAAGTTATACTTGTAATATATTTTTTATGGTGTAGGCCCAAAACTTATCGCCAATGTGTATTAAATGCATTCATGCATATTGAGAAATAAAAATATATGCGGCATAAACACGACCCAATATAGAAAGGACAAAAAGAATGCTAGAAACAGCAGAGATGCAAGGTGGGCAACATTATTACCTGGATCAAAAACAGAAGAGTAGAATAGAACGACCACATAAGCTGAATGACACCAAATAGAGTAGTAAGGACGACGAGAGACGATTCCCCATTAGGAAGATGATCAGTGGGAAGACCACGAAAACGATGGATTGACAACTTACTGGAAGCACATTGAAAACATCAGAGAAAGTCCTGTCTACAAAAAAGAAAGTTTTGAAAATATACATTTTTCTTCTTATATTTTTTAAGTATATTTTTTCTTAATTTCTTGGGCATTCCATTTTTATCTATGATATGCAAACTTTTTTTCAAGTTTTTCTAAAATCGTCCTACGATATTTGTGTTTCTTAAAGTACCTTTTTTGTATTGAATTTTCTGCCTGTCTTGTCTGTCTGTTTGACTAAAAATCTTATTGAAATGAACATTGATCGAACTTTCCAATTTTTCATATTATTTACAGTAAAAAAAAAATAAATATATTAATTCAACGAAAACATTTCGTTTACAAATTCGCAAAAATCTGTGTGTTATTGCTTTGCCGCTGCTGAAATACGCAGATCAGATTTATCGATGGATTCTTATGTAGTTTTTTCTTCTGAATCCAAATCTGAAAACGGCATTTCGATATTTTTAACTGTCTTCGAGATAATCGACCTCAACTAAAATGTGACGTCACAATCGTTTTATTTTCTGCCGACACACTACACGTCAAGCTGAAATCGTTGCTATTAAGTAGGCTAGTTTTTTTAATCTCGATGTGTTAAGTAAAGCATAGGTTATTTACATTTGAGTTTGACACTTCGTGAATGTCAAACTAAATTTTAAATTAAGTATTAATAAAACATCAATGACATTTGATAGTGAATTTAATTATTATATAAAATAAATAAGATGTTCAAAAATACAATTTGAGTATATTTTAAAAGCAATAATTTATTAACAGCTTTAAAAAGGTTTATACGAGTATACGGCCTCCCCTTTATGATAAATGGACTGTTCCATTTGCTGTGGAATTAAAATATAGTCGGTTCGCTAAACTCGACACAACTGGCTAGTGGTTTTAGTAGGTATTTTTTTTTTGTTTTTTGCGAATTTTGCCAAAATTGGCAAAATTACTAATTATTTAGTAGTTATTAACTAATTCCTAATCATTTTTTTTTTGCCAGATTGGCAAAATTATTGACTAAGGTCACTAGCCAGTTGTATCTGAGTTTAGCGAACCGACAGTACCTATATGAAATAATATTGTTTGGTATAAAAAATTATGGTCTGATATGTGCAATTACATCCTTCTAATGAAAAAAAGATTTTTTTTCTCAAATTATGGGTACCAACAACATTTTCATTTATAACTCTTTTATTTTTAATTTGACGAAGAAAAGTTATTCTTCAGAAAAAGCTCTTCATGTTCTAAGATTTATGATGCAACCATCATATTATATAAAATTTTATTAATTTTATACGAGCTATATAAAAAATATGAATTTCGATCAAGAGTAAACTACCTTTATAGTTCATAACATTTAAATTAGAATGATATAATTGCACAATAAAACATAATTATTAATTCTAAACTACTTTTCATAATAGCAATTTTCCATATTACGAATTAAAATACGTAAATAAACAAAGTTTTCGTTATGATAATGCTCGCATTTTCAGCTTGTTATTTATTAGAAACTGCTTTTTTAAACTACCATATGATTTTGAAGACCTTTAAAATAGGATCGACTTTTAATCGTCGCAAAAAGAAATCAGATGAATATAAATTTAAATAACGGAACGTGTCTGTCCAGAGTAGAAATATATCCAGAAAAATACCTTTTTATACCCTCTAAGGCACGACTTGGATTTCCCAACATATAAATCTTGAATAGTCAGGAATAGCTCTGGATTTTTTCCTTTTCCTGATATGGTTTATGTAAGGACATACTCGTTTCTCTTTTCCCGAAGGTAGAAAGTGGAGTTTAATGCGATTGTCTTATCTGGAAGTGCAGTCACCACTAAAAACGGGATCTTTAACGGATCCGATAAAGGTTGGTCAGCCATGCTAGTCTTACTATTTAAACGTAAAAAAGTTGAAAAGAACGCTAAAAATAGTGAATATTTTAATAAGAGAATGCGTATGTGGAGAATGCCGGCGGGTGTAATTTCCTCACCAAAATAATCTTATACCTGAGTTTGGAAGGGTATGTCATAATCCGACAGGTATTTTCCTCACCAAAACTTAAATGGTTGTTTCAGGTAGATTTTACTAAAAGACATTCAAGGAAATTATTTATCTACTATAAAATTACAGTAGGTACCTATAATAATTAATTAATTAATTTTATAGTATTTTATTTTTAGTCATAATTGGAATTTTGACAAAAATGGCATGTTTAATAGAAAGTAATCACGGTATTTGAAAATTTTATTTTTTATAAGGGGAAAGTTTTAGAAAGTGAAGAAGTGTTCTGGAGGCAATAAAATAACGTTTAGTGCGAAATTGAATACTATTGGGGCAAATTTTACAATACCTAGAAGTAGCCTACAACAAAATCATGAACCAGATCTGCAGAAGATAGATCGGAAAATTGTTTCTAACTCTTGTAAACGTAAAGCCGAAGAGAATATACTGAAAAACCGCCAAAAATCATTCGTCAAGAGCTTGCAGCTAATTTGCTTGAAACAATTACTACGATTGATGTCTGTTACATAAGAAAAAATATATATAATTATCGACGAAAATGATGCCTGGTCGACTTTCTTCCAATATTTATGAGGTTCAAGAATTTGTGAAGAGCTGTGCTCAAAAAACAACCAAGGAGGAAAATTTTCTCTTTATAAACTGTGTCAAAAGTAAGATAACTGTATTTAGTTGTGAATGTGAAACAAATATAAGATTTTTAGCAACATTGAATTTTATACACAGAGGGGCAAAATTATGGAATATATTCATTTTCTCTAAAATGGACGATTTTGCACAAAAAACCCCGAACCACGTCGATTTTTATTTTTGAATCACAATTTTTTGGCACATCTATATTTCATATTAGTGACGTCATCAATCAATCAATCAATCAATAATTACATTAATGTTTATATTACTAAATAGGGAATATAACACCCTTTCAAATAAGCTACCACACGACCCCTATTCCCATTTAAAAGAATCATTGATTACGTGATCACGCACAGTTAGATGACGTTACTACTATGAAAATATAGGCCAAAAAATTGTAATTTAAAAACAAAAATCGACCTGTTTCGGGGTTTTTCTCCAAAATCGTCCGTTTTAGAGAAAATTAATTTATTCCATAATTTTGCCCCTCTCGTATATTATATGTATGGCACAATTACCGTACCACATATTATTTGCAATTATTCACTATTCATGGGCCAATTAATGGGCATTATATTTCTATATTATACTGTTTACTGTCAAACAAAAAAAAAAACAGAAACTTAAAACAATCTTTTCTATTTGTTAAAATCAGAAGTTTTTAAAGCTCTCTAAATTGAGTTTAATCCTAGTAAAGTTTTTGTAGATTTTGAAAAGGCTATACTTATACATAATGCAATCATTCAAATGTGTCCAAACACTGAAATACATGATTGAAGATTTCACCTAAGTACACCAAACTTGGTATAGAAAATTCAGTCTCTTGATTTAACATCAGAATATAAAAATGATTCTGAAGTAGGCTCAAACATACTTTTGGCCTTACATTATATAAAACCGGAAGACGTATCAGATTGTTTTGTGTTTGATTTAATGTCATGCAAACTATAAAATGATTTTTTTTTTATTACTGCAGTCTGCAAGTAAGCTGAGAAAAATGTTGAAAATTTACGTACGACTGGTCTATTATTTGACAAATAATGACATTATTCCGAAGTCAATTAAGTACGATATAATGCCCAAGGGGGTGTTATAGAAAAATAACGCCCTAGCGCCTATTAAATTTAAATAACCAGTTAAATACTGTCAAGTTGACAAATAAAACTCTAAGTAAAACTATGGTTACCACAATTACGTTACGACTATTTCTGGTAAATTTACTTATTCGAAAACTAATTAATTCAAAATCTATTAAAATTTTTTGCATATAAAGAATAATTTAGTCGGACATTAAACGTTGAAGGCATCACGGGTATTATAATAATAAAATAATAATACCGTTGGTACCTTAATAACTATAATAAGTTATCAGTCTAATCAAATGACTATAATGGATTTTGTAAAATGTGTTTCTTATTATAGTAAATAATAAATAATAAGTTATACGTTTTGCACATGATCTATATTATAAACTATTATTACAACGTAAGGAAATCATTCTTAAATTACATCTATATTTTTTATTTTATTACCTGAGTGAGTTGGTGAGGAAAATACCTACCGGATTAATACGAACCCTTAAACTTGGTGAGGAAAATACCTGTCGGATTATATGGTTCTACTGGTTGGTGAGGAATTTACCTCCGCCCGAGAATGCGTAGCAACGGATTAATCTGATTTTAATGTAATATCCTTGTTAATAAGAATTTCGTTTATTTTATAAAATGCGGATAGAGAAAATCAAATGTAGGATAGGGAAAGCAAGATCAGCATTTCAAAAAATGGCCGAGCTATTTAAATGTCATGAATTATCAATACCCATAAAGATCATGTTACAACGATGTTATATCTTTTTTAGACTGTTGAATGGAGTTGAGCCGTGGACTCTCACAGGCGTCACCGGCAAGAAAATTGAGGTTTTTGAAATGCGGCTTTATCGTCGAATCTTGAAGATAATTATTTTATACCGACCACGTTACTAATCAGGGTGTTCATTAAGAATACAAAAAGAAAAGGATCTGTTAACCACAACAAAAACAGCTAAAATTGAATATATCGGTCACATCAAAAGAAACAGCGAGAGATATGGACTGCTACAACTAATTTTACAGGCAAAAGTAGAAGAACAACGTGGACCAGGAAGGGAAGGATTTCCTGGCTGAAAAATCTATATACGTGGTTCCATGCAGCAACCAGAAATCTTTTCAGAGCAGCGGTGTGCAAATTACAGATTGCCATGGTGGTCGCCAACATCCGAAACGGATACGCACCACAAGAAGAAAAAGATACTATTATAAATGAAATCTTTTGAAAAAATAAAATATAGTATTGTATATTAAAAATATGATATTTGTCAATGATTTTTGTTAATATTTAACTTAATTTAACAACTAGATTAGGTATATTTATATATAATGGTCATATTTTCATGGACAAATCCCATATTTTAAGATAAATGATTATGAGCAAAATCTAAATTAGTCTAAAGTAATAAGATTTTTTTCGTGTCACATCCCCCTCCAGGCCGATACCAAATTTTTTGAGTATTATGATGGACATCTATATTTAGGCCAGGATAATAAGAAAAAAATATACCCTGTTCGTGACACTTCAGCAGCCAGGGTACTGAAGCGTTTTTTCGACAAGTAATACCTATAGGAACAAATTGTAACTATTTCCTGCGTAGGATCTGGCGGCCATTTTTATTTATAAACAATTAACTGTCAAAAAATGACATTTTTCCCTTTTTTTTTTCAAATCAATGGAAAACAGTGAAACTTATGATTTTGTTAGTACAAATATCTTTGAGATTATGGAAATAGCTTTAAAATGGCATATTACAAAGTTTGATATACTCATTTATTGTTAGTATAATTGCGAAAAAAGGTCGGAATTGCAAAAAAAAATAAAAAATATTTTCGCAATAACTGTTGTAAAAATTAGTGTATAGGTTTGAAATTTTTGTGACAGGAGGGTTCTTTGGCGCTTAATATGTGATAAAAATTTCAAAGCAATTCATTCAAATGTTTAAATTTTATTCGGATTGTTTATCTCAGAGAGCATTTTTTTTGCAATAACATAAGTCAGAAAAAAATGACGTTAGAACCATTCCACAGGTGTCAAATGGAAGAGCATAAGCTATATTTTCAACTTGGTATAAAAAAAGCGAAAAAAAATGCATTTATTAGTAATAAATAATTATGAAAAGGTATCGTAAATTTTCCTTATAAATTTTTGGATAACTTTTTCCAAAAAAAATTATCTTTTTTACCTTGTTTTAAGTGCACAACTACCAAGTAGTGTTATCTATATTATAATTGATAAAAAATTATAATAAATATGTATACTTTCTTATATAACAAAACAAAAAGTTTATAAGAAAAGATTTACGATATTTTGCATAATTATTTTTTACTAATAAATGCATTTTTTATTCGCTTTTTTAAAACAAGTTGAAAATATAGCTCATGCTCTTTCATCTGACACCTGTGGAATGGTTCTAGCGTCATTTTTTTCTGACTTATGTTATTGCAAAAAAATGCTCTCTGGGATAAACAATTTGAATAAAATTCAAACAATTGAATGAATCGCTTTGAAATTTTTTTCACATATTAAGCACCAAAGAACCCTTATATGACAAAAATTTCAAAGCTGTACACTAATTTTTACAATAGATCTTGCGAAAGTAATTTTTTTGCAATTCCAACCTTTTTTCGCAATTATATTAACAATAAATGAGTATATCAAACTTTGTAATACGTCATTTTAAAGATTTTTTCCATAATCTCAAAGATATTTGTGCTAAAAAAACCATAAGTTTCACTGTTTTCCATTGATTTGAAAAAAAAAAGGGAAAACTTCCATTTTTTTGACACTTAATTGTTTATAAATAAAAATGGCCACCAGATCCTAAGCAGGAAATAGTTACAATTTGGTCTTATAGGTATGTATTACCTATCGAAAAAATGCTTCAGTACCCTGGCTGCTCGAGTGTCATGGGAAAAACCTTATTACCCTGGACTAATTAATAACCTATATTATGTTTCGTGCAGCCAATTTTGATGATATACATAGTTATTAACAAATGAAGATAAAAAAACGGTAAATTTTCGCTTTTTATCTATTACTAAAAAGTGAAGCATTCTAAACAAATTTGAGAATAATAAACTCATAAATCATATAAAAAACTTCAATATGACGTTCGCTGAATATGTCTATCCTTATTTGTTGCTTATAAAATTGCAAAATAAGTCATACATTTTGAGATTTTATAAATGTTCATAACTTATGTAAAAAATAAAGTTAGAACCTTCTTATTACACGGAATGCTGAGACTAATTGTGTTTAAATGATGTTTTAAATGTTAAAGCAATTGGTCAAATAGTTTAAAAGTTATTTAATTTGTTTATCCCAAATTCATTTTTTTTTGCAACACTATAAGTCAAAAAATTATGAGGTTATGGTAATACTTCGGACAGTTTATGAAAGAAGAAGATTAGTACTATTAACCTAATTAAAAAAAATGACAAAAAGTAATTTTATACAGTGTAAAATTATTTTGCAAAAACATGTCGATTTTTTGCTTACTTATAAACAATGAGAATAACTTTTTAACCGTTACCTGTAGAAATAGTATATTACTTTATGAGGCGGAGAAGCATGACTTTTCTTGACGCGCCCGATATTACGCGCCGAACGAAGTGAGGCACGTAATAGAGGGCAAGTCAAGAAAAGTCGCTTCTTTGCCGAATAAAGTATACTATTTTTTCTTCAAACGTAGTAATTTTCAACCATAAATAGTACAATTCATAATAATTATGCATCACTGCGGCCTGAAAATTTCACAGAAAAATGATTTTTTATCAAGTACCAAAATAGAAAGTGTTACCGAAGCGTCATGGCAATACATTCGATCAGCGCAGTAGCCCAAAAAGTAGCTAGTTATTTAAATTTAAACGATGCAAGCGCATACACGGGTCACTCTTTACGACGAACTTCAGCAACACTTTTAATTGATGGAGGCGGAAATCTAGAATGCCTCAAACGACATGGGGGCTGGAAATCAAGCACGGTTGCCGAAGGATATATAGAGGATTCAATAAGAAATAAGAAAGATAATGCTCAAAAAATTTTAAACCCTCATGATTCGCCAACATCGGGAATGATTGCTGAAAGTTGTGCTCGACCATCAGTATCATCAACAATTACCAATGCGTATCAAGAGTCGGGAACATTTTTGCACGGTTTCAATTTTGAAAATGCCTCATTAACTAATTGTACTTTTAATATTACTATAACTAAAAATGATGTTTAATTGTTGTTAATGACATTTGTATTGTTGCTTTGTGACATGTTTCATATTGTTGCCATGACAACATTTTTCCCTCCGCCGTAAAGAAATGGGAAAAATTACTGCTGCCGGCGGAGACATCAAACTTTGACAGGATCAAGTTAGATAAGTAATGTCATCATTATTTGACGCTTGAAGAAAAAATATTTTTTCATATTTAGAAAGACTGAATTTTTATACACATTTAACAATTGTCCTAGGACAATTAGGGACAAAGTTAGCCCCCCCCCATTTTTTTCATTAACATGTTCTTGCAAAATAATTTAGCAATATTTAGAATTATTTTTTGTCATTTTTTTTAATTAAATTAATAGTGTAAATATTCTTCTTTCATAAACTATCCACTGTATTACTGTAACTTCATCATTTTCTGACTTATAGTGTTACAAAAAAATTAATTTGGGATAAATAAATTAAATACCTTTTAAACTATTTGACCACTTGTTTTGAAATTTAGGGTATGATTTAAGCACCAGAAGTCTCAGCATTCCGTGTAATAGGAAGGTTCTAAGTTAATTTTTACATAAGTTATAAATATTTATAAAAACTTAAAATTTATTATTTATTTTGAAATTTTCTAAACAACCAATAAGGATAGACATATTCTCATATTCAGCGAAAGCCATATTGAAGTTTTTTATACAATTTATGAGTTTCTTATACTCAAATTTGTTTAAAATGCTTAACCTTTTGGTAATAGACGAAAAAGCGAAAATTTACCGTTTTTTGACATTCATTTGTTTATAACTATGTATATCATCAAAATCGGCTGCAGGAAACATATAGGTTATTATTATAGATGTCCATGCTACTCAAAAAATTTGGTTTCGGCCTGGAGGGGGTTGTGTCACCAACAGGGTATATTTTTTCCTTATTTCTCTGAACTAAATATGTATAAGAAAAAATACAGGATATCATATTTAAATCATTGTAAATGTGCTTTATAACGTAGTTATTAATCACCCTGTAGAAATCATTATATTATTAAATCCTGGAGAATATCAGTGCTTTTTTTTTGTAAATAACATTTTTAGATATTCTATACCAAAATGAACTTATCGACCAATGTCACGACAAAAGCTCACCCTGTATAAAATTCTTTTAAAACCATTTTATAAATTTTTGTATTTAACTCTATACAGTATTTTGAATAAGAAACATTAGAAAGTAATAAACTATTCATGATTTTCAACCAATCAGGTAGCAGGTAAAACCAATCAGAAGCGTGGGTCCTCCCACCACATTAATTAGAAAGCGGTTTAGTCTAATATTATCTAAACAATTGTTTAGGCTTAAGTTTACCGCCCATATCTCTAAAAATAAAATAGAAAGTTTTAAGGAGTTTAATAATTTTCAAAACAAAATTTAGTCTTATAGCAACACTACAACTGTTAAGTTTATTGTTCTTTCATTTGAGCTTAAGTGCTTTGAAGAATGTCGTCAAAACCTTTGAGTAGTTCAGCGATGTCTACCATGAATTTGTTAAGACAAATGAGGTCTAATTCAGAAGCAGGAACTAGTAGTGATAGTTCTAACAATATGAGACGATATAGTAGTCCCTCATATAGTAAATCTACCAGCAGTAACAGTCCGAATCAAGAAGTTCACTGGAACAGTGCTCCAGTGAACAACACCAGGAGGTACAACAGTGCTTCGTATAGTGAATCTACTAGCGATAGCTCCAGCAATCAAAATAAATCGAGAAGACGTAGACAAAGAAAACGTAAACCCAAAACCAATGGTGAAGAGTACGTGTCCAGCAGAACGGTCTACAATACAAAATGTCAACAGTCAACTCCAGTGAATAGTCAAGTTAGCTATAGCAAAGTGGTTTCGGCAGGATCTCTTGCTTTTGTGAACAATATCGTGCGACCAAACTCTCAAGTACCAGAATCTCCAGAAGTTGTTTTAGAACCAAAGTCGGTAGAGGAATGTCTGAGAGAAGCACTCAATAAACCAAGATACTTGTTTCACCCTGATACAATTGAAATATGTACTCGAGAGATGGCCCAGTACTACCAATTTGTACCTCAACTGCACCAAATCAGCTTTTCTCCATACTACATTACAAGTGATTTTCCAGAGTATTTTCAGAAGCTGATCTGTGTCAGTGAGCATTTTAAAGCATACGTGAGACGTACAGCGGACTACGATACATTCGTTATTCAATCAAAATTGGAAATGGTGATAGAGGCCGAGTTACCTACAGTGGTAACGAACTACGTCAACCACAGGAACAATACACCGGAACAAGCCAGGGATACATTGTACGGATCCATGAGGCAACTTGTGGGTGAGTGTGAGCGGATGTTACAAAACCTAGAAGAAGACGTAGAGGAACATTGGAGACATTTTCATCTGCGGCTAATTGTCCTAGCTATCGTTCTGCGTGCTTATGAAGAAAAACGAGTGGAGGAATTTTCTATGTTTTTGGATAGAGTTTTGGTATGATAATTTTTTTACTAAGTTTTTTATCATGTTTTTATCATAAAATTTTGAAAACACATGATTTTACTTTTTTTTGTTTGTTTTTAATCATTTTTTTTTAATTCATGATCATTTTTTTGAAATTCCAATCATTTTTTTAATTTAGGCATTTTATTTCTATTTTTAACATTTTTTTTTTATTTTTGGTTATCATTTAAAATTTTAAATCATATTTTTGAAAATTCGCCATTTATTTGGATAATATTAATCACGTACATTTTGAAATAGGGACTATACCATGATTTTATTTTTAATATTTTTTTAAATATATCTTTAAGTGTCTATTATATCATAATCCGTGGTGTGTATTTACAAATTTATATTAGGTTTTTGAGTACTCTATCTACTATTAGTACTTGTTGATGTTACTTCATGATTTTTGCGATTTTACAATATTTTACGTATTGCGCTCATTTGATTTATTTTTTTTTATGCAAAATTTAAATCTCATTTGATAGAGTACTACGGCTTTTATATAATTTAAATGTTTTTCTTATTTTGATTCGGTCTTATTTCTTTTTATTTTTTTCGGTGGTATTTTTTCAGAGTCCAGATTTTCAGATATTTTTAAGTATTATAATTTTTTATTTTGGTTTGCTGCATCCTTGTAGTTTCGTTTATATTTTCGTGAAGTCTTCTCTAATATAACTTCTTTGAAACAAAAAATCAATTTCAGTTTTTCTAACAATCCTTTTTTTATCATTGCTGATGTGTTCGCCTAGAAATTCTTTACACTTCATTCTGAGCTCTTCTATATATGTGTGTTTGTTTTCATATGTTCTATTTTACAAGTACTTTTAACATTTCAGCTTTTTTTAATCATTGCTTCTTTTACTTGATTTCATTATCGAATTTTTTCTGTTTTTATTTATCTTTTTCTTCTCTAGTGACATTCTTTCATTTTTGGTCTTCTTCCATTGATTCCGTATAGAATTAATTCATATATTTCGTTTATCTGTTTGCTTTTGTTTTTAAATTGCCATGAGTTGATCTTACTCTGTCGCATGGTTTTTATAATCTTTTTGTTTTTCTCTAGATCTGAGTAATTTTCAAGTATTAACTAATATTTTTTTAAAAATCTATAGAATGTCTTTTGGGTTATTCGACAATTTTGTATTGTGTTTATAGTTTTTTCCTATGTTCTTTCTCTATAAGATCTGGTATATTCACTTTTTTGAATAGGTTTTCCTTGTAATTAATTATTTGTTTAGTTATTTTTCAAAGTTTTGATAACTGGGGGCTTATCAACTCATTCCTTCATGTAGTCCAGAAAGCCACTGCGCATCCGCTAGGAAAAATATTCTAATTCGGATTTTTTGCACAATCTTACTCAAAAAGGACACCTTTTAACAAATTTGCATGTGGCCAGGACCAAAAGGTGGTCAAAAATTTTTTAAACGTTTTTTTTTCCTAAAATTATTTTTTTTGCATGGAAAAAAGTTTTTTGGATCATTCCAAACAGAAAAGGTCTGTGGTGACTTTTCTCTAAAAATGATAGTTTTTGACATATAAGCGATTAAAAATTTAAAAATTGTGAAATCGGCTATTTTTAACCCTCAAAAGCTATGTGAACAACTGACAATTTGAATGTTGCCAAGGTAGGTATATTCGTTCAACATCGATTGATGAAATCCCGAAGAGTTTTTTGCAATACAATATTCAAAACTTTTTTTTAATTGCTAATCAAGCGTGCGCGACACTATTTTCTACCGACAGTATGGTGCAAATGAAAGGAATAAATTCGTTATTTCGTAAACCGGCGACTTTAAGGAAAAATCCTGAAACAGATCGATTTTAATTCTTGAAGTTATGATATTGTGGCATATATGGTATATTAGTGACGTCATCAGTCTGGGCGTGATGACGTAATCGATGATTTTTTTAAATGAAAATAGGGGTCGTGTGGTAGCTCATTTGAAAGGTTCTTCAATTCTCTATTCAGTAATGTAAACATTTACATAATTATTTATACAGGGTGTCCTTCTACTTCTTTTTTTGTTAAATAATTTAACTTAATAAAAATTTTTTGGACACCCTGTATAAATAATTATGTAAATGTTTATATTACTGAATAGAGAATTGAAGAACCTTTCAAATGAGCTAGCAGACGACCCCTATTCTTATTTAAAAAAATTATCGATTACGTCATCACGTCCAGATGGATGACGCCACTAGTATACCATATATGCCACAATATCATAACTTAAAAATTAAAATCGACCTATTTCGGGATTTTTCCTTAAAGTCGCCGGTTTACGAAATAACAAATTTATTCCTTTCATTTGCACCATACTGTCGGTGGAAAACAGTGCCGCGCACGCTTGATTAGCAATTAAAAAACAAAGGAGTTTTGAATATTGCATTGCAAAAAACTGTTAGGGATTTCATCAATGGATGTTTAAAGAATATCTACCTACCTACCTTGGCAACATTCAAATTTTCAGTTTTTTACATAATTTTTGAGGGTTAAAAATGGCCGATTTCGCAATTTTTCAATTTTTAATCGCTTTTATGTCAAAAAATATCAACTATCAACAGAAATGCCACTAAAAACCTTTTCTGTTTGAAATGATCCAAAAAACCTAAAAAAACTTTGTTCCATACAAAAAAAATATTTTAGGAAAAAAACAAAAAAAAAACGTTTAAAAAATTTTTGACCACCTTTTGGTACCTTTTGACCTACACCTTTTTGAGTAAGATTGTTCAAAAAATTCGAATTAAAATATTTTTCCTAGCGGATACGCAGTGGCTTTCTGGACTTATTGTCAATTTTAAATATCCTTTTCTATTTTCTCATTCTTTATTATATTTTTGGGAGTATGGAGAGTATCTGTAAGCATTTCATTATGTTTCGTTCCATTGAATGACTTATTTGCTTCATATTCTCGAGTTTGTCGTTGAATTTGAGAATACAATATATATATTGTTTAATATTAATGTACTTCAAATTCTTGTTTTTCTTTTTCTTTATTTGTTAATACAAGTTATTATTAATATTCGTCAATAGTACCACATCTTACAACGCTCAAAGCTGTTTATATTTTTCTTTGTAAGAGTCCATGCTTTCACGCCGTTCATCCGTAAGGAGTGGCTGATATTACGATTACTAAATAGTTTTTTATTTTTATAAAAATGCAATTTCAATACGTCTTTTGATTTTGATGTTTTGATCACTTTTCTCGATTATAATAGCTCCTAGGTATTTGTAAAAAATCCATTTAACGTATTTTATTACACTTTTTTCATATTGCACTTTTTTTTCAATAAACTACGTATGTTCCTTTATTAAAAAGCTTCTGAATGTATAAATATACTTGTTCTGCATCTATATTGATTAAAATGTATGTGTGTATATAGTATGTCTATGTAATTTTTTATTAAATAAAAAATTATTTTAAATAAAAATAAATAAAAAAATACTTTGGTACGTAGATATGTAATTTCTTATTATATAAGAAATTATTAAAAAAATAAAAAAATACTTTAGTAAGTGGATGTCATTTTTTATCATATAAAAAATTATTCAAAATAAATAAAACTAAAAAAAATTACTTAGTACGTAGGTGTTATGAAATTTAATGTTATTTCTAAATTGAAAATTTGTAACATTTATATTTTAATTTAATAAACTGGGTTTTGGGTATATACTATTTGTTTTATTTATTTTTTACCTATATTTTGAATTTTTTTACAGATTATAAAGTTTTTTATTTTTAATTTTATGAAAAAGTTATTATTTATCAAAAGTCCTGCATTCTCTAAAACCTACAATACACTCATCAAATATTCCTTTTTTTATTCATATGACTAAAATATAGTCATAATATAGTCAAAATATAGTATGAGAAGAATATCAAAAGTTATTCAAATTTATCCAAATTTTTTCTATATTTTTATTAACAAATTTAATTGTTTAAAAACTGTTCAATGAATAATCTTAAACATTTTATCAAATATTCTCCACTAAAAAATCTAATTTTTGAAGCAAAACTGAAAGATTTAAAATTATTTTTTGCAAGAGAAAGGAACAAATTATTCCATTTTAAAATTGTTACCTCTTTTTAACTCTGCATCAAAAAGCTACAGCTACTTTTGAATAATAGTCTGGGCAGATTACCGGAGAATAGGATATTTTTGGGAAAAGTTATTTACCAGCAATTTTATAGCTGGAATCGAATCTTATGATTGTATATATTAATAATATAGGTATGCAAAGTCCGCAGATAGTGTGCTACTTTTTTTATAAACAAAATGGCGCCCGAAAATCGTGTTTTTTTCAATTTTTGCTCTATAACTCCAAAGATTTTAACTTTACACCAAAAATACCTAATTAAAAATTCACCATAATTAAATTCTGTATAGAGACTGGTTTTTTCCAATTTACTTCGACGAAAATTTTCCCCGGAAAATGCGGGTTTTTCCAACAAAATATTTAATTTTCAACTAAAATTTTAGATAAGTAATTGTTTATCAATAATTAAATAACTTGGTAATATAAAAGAACTTTTTATATAGATTATAATTCCAGAACCCGATCGAAATTAAATGAACAGTTTAGCAACAATTGAATTGTTAATTAAAAATTTACGGTCGCTATAATAACCACAATAATTATGATACATAAGATTAACTATGATTATTGTATAAAAAGACACTGTACCTATCTAATGTTTTTTACAGTATTGAAATTGGACTATTTAAGCGGCCTCAGAAATATTTTAAAATTATAAACAATTTTTTGGCTTATAAAAAAATAGAATATCTCGGGAAATATTAAATTAAATTAAATAGTGAAGACGATATTGAAAAAAAAAGCGGCAGGACGCTTCTTTTAAAAACGTTTAATTGTGATGTGTGATTCCTGAGATACAAACGGTCAAAGTTGACCGGCATTTACGGCAAAGATATAATCAGTAGGGTCATAATTTTCAAACCATCACATTTTTATTTTGGCCCTCTTTCTCCACACCAATTTTCATATCTTTAAAATACTCATTACATATATTATTATGATAAAAACTATCGATATTACAAGTGAAAACTGCCAAAATTCCAATCGAAAATTAGGGTGGAGAAAATGTAATTTTAAAGTTCAAAATCGGTATACGTTAAAAGAATGCATTTTCTCGGCTTCCCATGCAGCAATTTGCTTCATTCTTTGTTTGTTCTCAAGTAACTCGATTAGAGCCATCTAACTAACGCATTATTAATTGTCAAGTTTGCCTTGGTTTTGTTATAATAAATTAATTTATTTATTATAACAAAATTTTTTAATTTAATTAAATAAGATTGTTTAAATAATTGTACAGCTTCTAAATGAGAATATTTGTGTTTCTAACCTTAAAAGGTACACTTGCAGTAAGTTTATCTAAAAAAAAGTCTACAACTGGAAAAAATATGTAGTTTTCTTTTCTTATAAAAAAATTAATCTATTATAACAAAACAAAAGCAAGTTTGACATTTAAAAATGCATTAGTTAGATGTCTCTGCTCGAGTTACTTGGGAACAAAAAAAGAATGAAGAAAATTGCTCCATGGGAAGCCGAGAAAATGCATTTTTTTAACGTATACCGATTTTGAACTTTGAAATTACATTTTCTCCAGTCTAATTTTTGATTGGAATTTTGCCATTTTTGGCAGTTTTCACTCGTAATATCGATAGTTTTTATTATAATATTATATGTTATGAGTGTTTAAATATTTGAAAATTGGTGTGGAGAAAGAGGACCGAAATAAAAATGTGATGGTTCGAAAATTATGACCCTATTTCTTATATCTTTGCCGTAAATGCCGGTCAACTTTGACCGTTTGTATCTCAGGAACCACTCATCACAATTAATAGTATTTGTATAACAAGAGAGAAAACTACTGCTACTGAAATACTTGGGAAAACGTCAGGAAAAAAGTTTGAGGATAAAGAGACTTGGTGATGGTCAAACGAAGTACAAGGAAAAATAAAAGAGAAGAGAAAGTTATATAAAAAGTGTCAAGAAACCAGATCCGACACAGATCTTCAAAACTATATGGTGGCAAAAAAGGAAGCGAAAGTAGCAGTAGCAAAAGCCAAAGCAGAAGCGTATTCAAACCTATACGATCAACTTGATACCAGGGAAGGCGAAACGAAGATATATAAAATAGCCAAACAGAGAGCAAAGAAAGCAAAAGATTTTAATCAGATTAGATGTATCCGAGATAAAAATAATAAAATACTACTTCACGAAAGGGATGTCAAAAAGAGATGGAGAAAGTACTTTGACAGCTTATTAAATAAAGAATTTGACAGACAGCCTGTAAAGTCAACGGAGACAGTAGCAGCAATGGTCACCAAAATAACCAACGAGGAAGTGGCTCAAGCGCTTCAAAAAATAAAGAAAGGAAAAGCGGTAGGACCAGATGATATTCCTGGGGAAGTATGGAGAGCATTGGGAGAGACAGGAACAAGGTGGCTAGCAGGTCTATTTAATAGAATTATGGAAGTCGGACAAATGCCAGACCAATGGAGAAGCAGTATACTGGTACCTGTTTACAAAAACAAGGGAGATATACAACAATGTACAAACTACAGGGCTATAAAACTGCTTAGCCACACCATGAAAATATGGGAAAGAGTAATTGGTAGACGGATACGTGAAGAGACCGAAATATCTGAGAATCAATTTGGCTTTATGCAGGGTAGATCAACAACAGATGCAATTTTCATTAAGGCAGTTGATGGAAAAATACAGGAGTAAAGAAACAAACACTCTAATGATATTTATTGATCTTGAGAAAGCATATGATAGAGTTCCTTGAGAGATTCTGTGGTGGGCACTCAACAAGAAAGGAGTCCCTGGTGAATATGTAAAGATTGTGTGGGATATGTATGAGGGAGTAACGACTAGTGTTAGGACAGGTGTGGGAGAGACTGATAAATTTCATGTGAAAGTAGGATTGCACCAAGGCTCTGTGCTTAGTCCGTATTTATTCTCATTAGTTTTGGACCAGATAACAGCGAAACTACAGGGTAACATTCCATGGTGCTTAATGTATGCTGATGATGTCGTGTTAGTAGGAAATAGTGAAAGAAACTTAGAACAAAAACTGGAACAGGCTCTGGAGGAAAAAAGTTTAAAATTTAGTAGGACAAAAACAGAGTATTTGGAATCTTCATTTAAAGATGGAGCTACTACAAATAAAATGGTATTTTTGGATGGTGAAATGATTGTGAAAAGCAATAGTTTTAAGTACCTAGGATCGGTATTACAGAGTAATGGAGAAATAGATGGAGATGCATGAAGTAGAATTAGGGCTGGATGGATGAAGTGGAAAGAAGCGAGTGGTGTGTTGTGTGACAGAAAAATTTCAATGAAGCTGAAGGGAAATTCTATAAAACAGCCATAAGACCGGCTATGATGTACGGAACTGAATGTTGGGCAGTGAAAAAGAAAGAGGAACAACGAATGCACGTGGCGGAAATGAGAATGCTTAGATGGATGAGTGGAGTGACAAAGAAGGATAAAATTAGAAATGAGTATATTAGGCGAAGTCTAGGTGTGGCACCAATTGATGCCAAAATGAGAGAGCATAGGTTAAGATGGTTTGGTCATGTTCAACGTCGAGACGAAGAATAGCTGAAGTGCAGGTTCCTGGAAGGAGTAGGAGAGGAAGACCAAAGAAGACCTGGGGGGAGGCGATAAAGCAGGACAGGTTGGTAAAGGGGATTAACATTGATATGACTCAAGATAGAATTGTGTGGAGAAATGCAATTAGGGAAGCAGACCCCGCATAGGGATAAGACAAAGAGAGAGATAATGACATGTATAACAAGGGAGTATAGTGCTACTTTTCCTCCCGAGAATGAAGTTTACTGCCCGACGCATAGCGGAGGGTAGTAGTCATTCGAGGGAGGAAAAAGCACTTTACTCCCATGTTATACATATGGTTTTTCCACCTTCCTCAAATTAATAACCATTTATTTTTCATTTTTACTTAATTTATTTATGTAACTAACCAACAAAATTATAAAAACTAAAACTAACACGTAGGTACAATATAACTGTCAACTGTCAAATATAAGTTAAGTTATTACGATTTGGAATTTGACGAATATGAACCTATTTTTCATTAGCTATAACTCTGCTTCTACTAGGTATAGTGACCTAATATATACACCATGTTTTTCACTTTTTTACGTGCTATATTTTTGATAGGAATTTTGTTTCCCAAAAATACTTACTTTTTGAGTTATTTGCGAAAAACCGTCTGAAAACGTGGTTATTTTGTAGAAAAATTAACATATTCACTCGCAAATAACTGGAAAAGTATTAATTTGGTGAAAAAACTTTTTAGAACAAAAGTTGCTTAGAATTACTCATTTTATCCATTTCCGGACTTATTTCGAACATATATTTTTCACCCCCAAAAGTGGGTGAAAATCACCCCTAGGGCAAAAGCACACATCGGCACAATATCACCTTTTTTCTTTGACTTATTAGCTATGTGTATGCCAAATTTCATGTCAATCCAAGCGGTTCTTGAAAATTTAGAGGTTTTTGCAATATTTTACCTTTAAAGAACGTACTATAATTGGATAATTAAACAGTTAATTGACTTTACTCTGTATTTGTTTTTTTAGCATTTCCGCCTCAATACCTTATTACATTTCTACAGCTTTACCCTCCAACGCGCTAAACGAATCTGCGGCCAGCGATTTTTTAATTTATATCATTACACACGTTTTTAAATTTGGCGCAAATTACACCAGGTGATTCTCGTATCAATATTTATTTTGTGAATCATTAGTAGTTACCCAGAGATAGCAGTATCGCAATTTCCGCTAAAAACATTCTTTTTTATCTCTGGAAAATAATTTGGGGGCCCTGACAACCTTAATCCACCGACGCGACGCAACGCATCGGTCGAAGTTTATTTTTTTTGCTCGTTTTTGTTTTTTCGTTTGTTTGTTTGGTTTTTATGATGAAAATTTGATAATGTAATTGGAGCGGACTGAACATGTGCGGAGTATGATATAAAAATATTTCTGTAAATAGAGCAACTGTTAATATAAATATTACCATAAAAATTATTAAATTATGTACAGGACCTAACTACTCTAGGGAAATAAGTAAACTAAAACATGTTTGGGATTCTGAATAATCCAGGTAACTGACAACTTTTTGAAGTTATACTTCTTTACGATCGAGAGTGAAATTTTATAATGCTGGGCGCATGCGCACACAGACAGTATGTAGTTCGTTGCTAATCTTTCAAGATATGTACGTATCAGCGCTCTCAGCGCAAATAAGTAATTAAAAGGACATAATATTAGTGTTTTTAGTAAATGTATTATTTATTATAATTTTTGTAAAATGAATAATCATTTTCAATTTCGTTGCAAAACGAAAATAGAGCCGAACCATATTCTAGTCCAATCAGAGAGTGCTGCAAGCACCTCTACCGGTTTCGAAACTTATTAGTCTCTCATCAGGAGGCACATATGCTGCTCTCCCTGATCCAACCAAAACAAACCCCAGCGTGCAGTCCCGGATTGCAACGAACGAAATGGCATGGATGCCCTAGCGGCAACTGCTAGCAAAAAGACTAAGTTTTCACTCTAATGGCATATAAAACAACATAATGCTATTCTACATCCCACCAGAATGAAAACAATGGAAACCTTCTCTGGTTACACCTCCGAGGGTGGGTTACACCTCTCTTTCATTCTGGTGGGATGTAGAATAGCATTATGTTGTTTTATATGCCATTAGAGTGAAAACTTAGTCTTTTTGATAGCAGTTGCCGCTAGGGCATCCATGCCATTTCGTTCGTTGCAATCCGGGACTGCACGCTGGGGTTTGTTTTGGTTGGATCAGGGAGAGCAGCATATGTGCCTCCTGATGAGAGACTAATAAGTTTCGAAACCGGTAGAGGTGCTTGCAGCACTCCCTGATTGGACTAGAATATGGTTCGGCTGTATTTTCGTTTTGCAACGAAATTGAAAATGGTTATTCATTTTTCATTTACATTTACTCTGTGTGGAGTATGAAGGGAACCATTCTCGTTGGAACTTTACCGCGCTGAGCAGATGGGACGTGAATTGCAAATTGTAGAATTCCCTCATCTTCCTTAGTCTCAGCATCCGTATGGCTTGCAAATTGTAGAAGCCTCGGAGGTGTAACCAGAGAAGGTTCCCATTGTTTTCATTCTGGTGGAATGTAGAATAGCATTATGTTGTTTTATATGCCATTAGAGTGAAAACTTAGTCTTTTAGCTAGCAGTTGCCGCTAGGGCATCCATGCCATTTCGTTCGTTGCAATCCGGGACTGCACGCTGGGGTTTGTTTTGGTTGGATCAGGGAGAGCAGCATATGTGCCTCCTGATGAGAGACTAATAAGTTTCGAAACCGGTAGAGGTGCTTGCAGCACTCTCTGATTGGACTAGAATATGGTTCGGCTGTATTTTCGTTTTGCAACGAAATTGAAAATGGTTATTCATTTTTCATTTACATTTACTCTGTGTGGAGTATGAAGGGAACCATTCTCGTTGGAACTTTACCGCGCTGAGCAGATGGGACGTGAATTGCAAATTGTAGAATTCCCTCATCTTCCTTAGTCTCAGCATCCGTATGGCTTGCAAATTGTAGAAGCCTCGGAGGTGTAACCAGAGAAGGTTCCCATTGTTTTCATTCTGGTGGGATGTAGAATAGCATTATGTTGTTTTATATGCCATTAGAGTGAAAACTTAGTCTTTTTTTTTTATAATTTTTGTGTATTTGGATTTGTCTTCCTCGGGAATAAGATATTTTATAATAATAGTAAATATATTTAAAGTATTTTTATACACTTCACTTGGTCTATTAAATTTGTCAGTATGTATGAGAAATCTTGTAACCTGTTAAAGCAAAGGGAATATAGCTCAGTGGTCCAGCGTGTGACCGAAGATCGAGAGGTCCCGGGTTCAAATCCCGGGCGGTTCATATTTTTTTTTTGGTATAGTTTTAATAAAAATTTTTTAAAAGTATTAGGTAAGAAAGATAGTTTAATATTTAAATAAAATACAAATAACCTGTATATTTATACTAGTATATTTATAGTATATTTATTTCTTTGAAATTATATAATAGAAGTATAACTTCTTACGTGCGTACAAAGTACACACATTCTTTCTTTTTTTAGATAAATTGTAAACCTGTAGGAAGAAAACCTGCCTGTTTCCTCCAAAGAGTTCCGAGCCGTTTTTAATTAAAACGTTTTTATATACTTGGCTTGGTTGTTGTCACGGTCTCCGCAAATTTAATAATTCTATTTTAAAAATAGTTCTAGGCTACCTAGGCACCTGAAATTTTCAGAATAGCTTAGAACTAGCTAACAACGCAATATTTAACTGCTATTATACAGGGTGATTGATTAGTGGGGTGAAGCTCCGTAGATCTGTTATAGTAATGGATAGCGATAAAAGTTAATAAAAAAAATTGTAGCCAACTTTGAATTTCACATTACAAAATTAGTTAGAATATTACAGGGTGTTCGATAACATAATGGCAGATCAAAGTTATGTTTTTTAATAGAACATCCTATATTTTATTTTATATTCGAAATCTTCGTAACTTCTCTATTACAAAAATATAAAGGTTTAGTATGTTATACAGGGTATTTACAAAGTTATAACGAATTTTATATGAAAATCGTAACAAGCTTAACTCCCTGTATAAATAGAAATAAGCACAACGGCAATGGTTTATGGATGCCATATTTTTTTATTTATTATCAAAATTTTCATAAATGAATTTTCATATATTGAATACGGGGTGAGTCAAAACTCAAGTACAATATTTTCTCAGTAATTTTAAATGAAACACCCTGTATTTTATACCATTATCGAAAAGTACTAATACCGTACTTTAATTTTTATATAACATTCCCTATGTCTAAATTTATTAGTTTTCGAGATATGTTCATTTTTGCCATGCCAAGCCATGACTGAATTGTTTAAAACTGACAATTTAGGATTACTGATTAATTATTAATGTGTAATCAAAGTTTGCTACAATTTTTGTTATTAACTTTTAATGCTATCTATTAATATAACGGATCTACGGAACTTTACCCCACTAATCAATCACCCTGTATGGATAAATCGATTTTTTTTTTATTTCAAACTATTTTAAAAATGTGACTAATGCAAATAATATTACCCGTATGCACGCTAATGGTGAATATAAAATTCTTAATTCTATGCCAAAAAATGCGCAATAACTATCTCTTAAAATCTACCAAATTTCATTTGCATATCTCAACTGGTTTTAGAGCAATAAATAAATCGTCAATTTGTAAGAAAAAATTCAACATGCTGCTGAATCTCGGAAACGAAGCATTTGCGGACATATGTTTATAAAGTAAACGGTCATTATTTTTTCATGCAGAATTACTCCTTAAAGTTTGTCGCACTTATTTAGAAACACCCTTTATTAATGAAGAACGTTGATAGTTGTTAAAGTACCTAACTTTTTTATTATCCAACATAAGCAAATGAATCAAAAAGCATAATGTTAAGAAAGACTAAGGCTATAGGTGAGTTTTAATTTCAATATTTTATATACGCCAGAATATTCCACAGGGTGTTCCAAACTTTGAAGAAAAACCATAGTATCATTGTTACACGCGGTTTACAATGACACTTATCTGTTTAGCAACAATATTATTACGTCGATATTCTTGAAAAATAAATAAAGCTATAACATACACTCGCGATCATAAAATCCGGGTCACCCTGAAAATTCCAAGTTTCTTGAAGGTTTTTGACTCTGGTACAGTAATAATATTTTTTTAGGCTAAGCTAATGTATTTTTTATTTGTCATCAATGTTTGTATAAAAAAACGGTTTTTATTGTTTTTATTGAAACAGCAGATAACAAAATAAAATTGTTGATAATTCAGACAAACGAAAAAAAAAATGGAAAGTACAGAACGTGGTAGAATATCAGTGAAATTTCAATGTCTAATATCGTGTATTGCCTTCTCTTGCTCTAATAACCTCTTGCAGACGATGGGGCATACTCTCAATTTTACTCCGGATTAGATGTTGTGGTATATATGTTATTCCACTCTCTAACTAACAGATCCTTAAGCTCCTGTGCATTGTTAGGAGAAGGTATATGGGTTTGAGTACGTTTTTTCAAATCGTCCCAGATATGTTCGATAGGATTTATGTCCGGAAACCTAGCTGGCCAGGGTAACCTCGTAATTCCAACCTCGTCCAAGTATTGCATACTGATCCTGGCAACGTGCGGTCGCGCGTTGTCCTGCATAAAAACGGCATCTTCTCCAAGCCCCACCATGGCGGGCATAACATGCTCCTCCTGAATCTCCGTAATGTACCTTCGTGCAGTTAAGGACCCATTTTCGACAAAAGGTAACTCTGTGCGGAAGTCGGAAGCCACACCTCCCCAAGCCATAACCGAGCCACCACCAAATGGCATTCTTGGAGCAATGCAAGCTTGTGAAAATCGTTCAGCGGTTCTCCTCCAAACTCTTACACGTCCATCGGATCCAGTTAGGCAGAAACGGGATTCATCTGAGAACAAAACTGCTCCAATCGTTAATTCCCCAATGCGCGTATTTTCGAGCAAAAGCTAGTCGTGCAACTTGATCCTCCCGGCAAAGTGGCGGTCCTGTAGCCATTACCCGAGAAGATAGTCCAGAAGAGCGAAGTCTTCTCCTGACTGCTGCAATGCTAACGTTGCAATTTCGCACTTCCTGTAGACGATTTCGATGCATAACTGCAGTTGAGGTCCGGTTTCGTAAAGCTTGAAACACAAGGAAACGGTCATCTCGTGCCGTGGTCTTTCTTCTTGGTCCAGAGCCAGGCCGTCTGGTTAGCAAACCCGTCTCCTGAAATCGTTGAAGTACTCGTTGAACCGTAGAAAGGCTTACACCAACAGTTCTTGCGACTTGCCGTTGAGCGTGACCGTCTTCCACAAGCGCAACAATTCGTGCCGTTTCAACAACAGCCAAAGGCGTTTTTGGCAAAAAATAAACAATAATAAACACTAATAATGACACTAATGAACAATTCAGACGGCAATAATAAACGGTGTTCGCTGGGTTTGACAGTTATAGATACCGTTCATTTTGACACGTTTTCACTTTTCCGCGAAATCGGCAATTTTGGAATTCTTTTTACAAAGGAAATCGCTAAGCCGACAACAATTGTCAGAAACATGTATTAGTTTGTATTTGTGTTATTATTATTTACGATAAAGATTCTTAAAAATGAAATATCGGTGATTTTTAAGGTGACCCGGATTTTATGATCGCGAGTGTATTAAAAAGATCACTAAATAAGACAACAGGTTTAGGAAACACAAGACATCAAAAATGTCACATTTTTAGGTGGTGCGTTAATTTTGATGCTTAGTGTGTAAAGTTTGCTATTGAAAAAACTTAAAAACAACCTGCTAGTTTGCACAATCATAAACTGGTCAGGGTGACACGTTCCACAATTAAAATCACGTTTCACAATTAAAACTTCCCCTGTTCCAGTGTTCCCGTACATCAATGTTTGTCCTACTAGACACCGTTAAGCTATTATCAAATTTTCAGCTTACTATTAATTAATTTTTTTTTTGGTACGCGGGATCCAGTTCTATAATGTCCAACATAATATATAGCAGTAATTGATGGTTTCAAATTGGATGAATGGATTCAAAAATTAAAATAATTGATATGTTTTAAGATTTTTAAGTCGTTTGTTTCTGAAATATAGAATGTATTCCATACATTTGCATCATACTTTAAAACTGATTATAATATGTCGCTTTCATATTTCTTAAAAAGTAAATAAATATTTGTTATTGCGTATGCCATCAATATTTTATAAGATTTTGTAAAACAAAAGTTTGTAGCATGTTTTACTTGTGTACCTACTATTCTCAAATCAAACTTTTTGGTTTGTTTTCCCTCCGACTTTTACAAATATTCCTTTGAGACACCAGAATAAATATATTGCTGTTCAGTAACATTTATTTCTGCTAAAATACTTCCGACTCCAGTTTAAGTTAAGCACATCCTATTGGTTTTATTTGAAATCCAAACTTTGAACTTTTCTTCTATCAGATTTATATTTCGCTAAAATACTGACACATTTTTCTTTGTCCGAAGAAAGATTGTGTAGCATATGGGTGTAGTAATATTTTAGGAGTTGTTTTTAGACGTTTTGGAAATTTTAGATGTTTAAAGCGTAGGCTATTAAGAATATTTTTTACTTGATAAATATATAAAATTATTGAACAAAATTTTTTTTGGAGAATAAATACTGATGGATTTCAATAATGCTCTCTTTGTTTTGTAAGTTAGTGTTCTCTATTACTTTATATAGACCAGGGCTGATCTGTTAAAAACGTATATTTTTGATTGTGAGAGGTGGCATTCGAATTTTTGCAAATAAAATTAGGTGACAACTTCAATAATAATAATTGACTTATGCTCCCTCTCAAATATGCCCGGAACATTAATAGAAAAATTAAAATATTTAAAAATTTCGAAAAACATCGATTTTTTTCTGCTTTCTTTGCTTATAACTTTAACCTCTTCTGTGACACTTAGAACCTTAGTAATTCGCTTAGAAAATTCTTATAGCATACTTAAGCCGTCTACCAAATTTCATTTAAATCGACCTAATAGATTTTGCATAATCAACTTGCAATCTAATTTTTTTAAAAAAGTTCAAATTTTTTAAAAACTCTCTGAACAAAAAGTAGACCATTTAGAAGTAGGCTAATTTTTTACGTAGAAAGAGGCGCTCTACCTATCTAATACACTTTAGAGAATTAAAATCGGATTATTTAAGCGGCCTCAGCAATGTCTTAATAGTATATTAAGTATGGAGAACGGTAAGGGTTTTATACCGATCGAAGACAATCGTTTGGAGGAGAAGCGGAGCGACGACTCCAATTATTGTCTGAGATCGGTTACCCTTAACGTTTGACATGCTTATAACGTTTTTTGCACGATTGATACCATTATAAATTATAAAATTAAACATTTTCGTCATATTGACTAGTTTCATTCATTTTATCAAGATAGATACTTTGGTTGTTAGGTAGTAACTAGGGTGCATAACAACAATGGAGAATTGAGTTTTTATTTAGTTGTCAATAATTTTAAGTACAATTTTGATTATTATAAATTAAAATATGAGCGAAAGTGAATTTGAAGAAATTGAACGGGCTTGGGAAGAAGGGTGTTCCGCAATTATTCCCGAAAAATCCAAAATCCGTTATCAAAATACCTACCAAAGTTTTAAAAAATGGTGCGAAGGCAAGAATTTAAGAATCGAAGAAAAAACTCTATTGGCATATTCCGTTCAAAGACATATGCAGTTGAAAGCTCCTGGAAGCCTCTGGGCAGAATATTCAATGATTAAATCCACCGTTTTTCTTTATGATGGCATTGATATTTCCAAGTTTTCAACTTTGATCGCGTATTTGAAGAGAAAAAATGTTGGCTATAGGCCTAAGAAGTTTCAATATTAATAAATAATTCGTTAGTTTTCTTTATTCTTTCAAAAAATAAATTAAAATTAAGAGATTTTTTAACTCGACGGTAAGTGAATTACTTACCGTCGAGTTGGATTACTTACCGTCGAGTTGCTAATAAATGTCACCTACTGACGTAAAATCTGTCACGGTAAACAGTCAAAAATGATTAATCGTGCAAAAAATTATAAACAGTTTTTTGGCTTGTAAACAAAAAATTTGTTTTACAATAAAAAAAATAATTTTTATCAATAAATAATCAAAGCCGTTATAAATAAACTTTTAAATGCTGTAAGCAGAATTGCTATTTTATTTTTTAGTCAAAAGTTATTCGTGTCCAAAAATTGCAATTTTTCGATTTTTTGAAAGTTCAACCGCGTTTATCTCGAAAACTATGCATCCTACAAAAGAAACTTGTAAGAACATTTTTTGCTTAGAATTTCTCAGGAAATACAAAAAAAAGTTTTGTTTTACGAAAAATCTCTGTTATGTAATTCCTTAAGTTCTGTGTTTATAACAATCTTATCGACATCCGGATTAACTGTTACCCAAAAAATTCGTGTTCTACGTTTCAAAATACATAAAAAAGGCTTGGGTAAGTTTATCTAAATAAAGCAGGCCGTTGCATGGGGGAGAAAACTAATTTGTTTATAAACCAAAATAGTTATTTATGATATAAGTGTTAAAAGTACAATTTTAAGGCACGCATGTGAAAGTTTAAATTTAAAAAATGTACTTTTTAACACGTATATCATACAATATTTTTTCTATAAACGTCTTATATATCAACAATTATAATTTATTCATTCTCAATTACAGGACAATATCTACAAAAATGTTACTTGAACTTGACTGACATTCCATTTTTATATTTTTCTTGACATTACATCAAAACTTACTATACTGTCAATACGTAAATCGTAACAACTATAGAATAACATCTTACTTTTATTGTTGTATATTCTAACAAATTTTAATAGTTTTTTTCTACAAACGTGTTAATAATGCAATAATAAAGTTTAAATTAAATTTTAAAAAACCTTTTAAACCACCTTTTTTAAATTGCGCAAATTGTACTATTAATATTAATGTTAATAAATGAAATATAAATATTTTGACGTTTCACAATTTGACAATTCACTTTTAACTGCAGTGCCTTAAAATTTTTAAAGCACTAGTACTTTAAAGTAGCATTTTTAACGCTTCTATGGACTGCTAAAAATTGCATTTTTAACACGGTTGTAGAAAAAATTGTTTGTAACTTTGAAACATTGGTGAGCCTGCTTAAATAATCCAATTTTAATTCTGTAAGGTGTATTAGATAGCTAAAGGACCTGTTTATATGTTAAAAAATTAGCAGCCGTTTAAATGGTCTACTTTTTGTTCAGAAAGGTTTTAACAAAATTTAAACTTTTTTAAAAAAATTTAGATTGCAAAATTATTATGCAAAATCTATTAGGTCGATTTGGTGGACGGTTTATTATTTGGTCGAATGAAATTTGGTGGACGGTTTAAGTATGTTACAAAGAATTTCCTAAGCGAATTACTAAAGTTCTAAGTGGCACCAAAGTGGTTGAAAACATTGAACAAAACAGGCTTATTTTGCCCCCTTATTTTGTATTTATTGCTATTTTGCAGAAATGGTAATAATTTAAGATATTTTTAACCAGTCGTATATCATACAAAATTTAAATGTCTTTATTTTATTTCTGTACGATTTTGTTCCAAAATAAATTGTTTTTTCTACAACTGTGGTAAAAATGCTTTTTAGCACTCCATGCGAGCGTTAAAAATGCTACTTTAAGGCACTAGTGCTTTAAACTTTTTATGGCACTGCAGTTCGTATTGACCGTATAGGCAATTTTGATGTAATGTCAAAAACGCTGGACGGAAAGGCCGCCCGAGAACTTTCTCATACCGATCTATTATCGTTCTGGTACTAGGTACTGGCATTCTATAAAAATAACAAAAATTACTCGTTATTTTGATATTTTAGAAACACCTTCTGTACTTGAAAGTATTTTATGGTTCTACGCATCATTAATTCCTGCATTTGAGAAAATGTTCGATGCCATATTTCGGGGACACACTATAGATGTATAGATTATTGGATAAATCAATAGAATAGTATAGTCATACTTTCATTTCAAATTAGTTCATTTTTCTGAGAAATTAATAGTTTATAATATTTGCATTTCATTCTATTTCGATTACGCCAGAGAATGCGCGAGATTAAGAACAAGATATTATCTCCGAATTGTATCCTATTTCATGGATTTTAATGAAATTTTGGGAGTAGCCCAATCTCCTAATTCAAAGAGATTGCTCTTAATTCAAAGTCTATCTTATATACTATGGCGCTTTTTTCATGGGGACGGTTCCCACCACTTCTCAGGGGTGAAATATTTTTATTTTCGAATTACATGGAGAAAAAGGAAGATTTTTAAGAAAATTTAAAAATTCATTCTATAATTTGATCACATTTTTTACAAAAACCGTTCATTTTAAACCCGTTCAACTTTTTGAAAGTAGAAATAACACTATATTAAAAGGTATTGCAAAAGAAAAACAATGCATTTAAATTATGGTGGATGGGGAGTTAAATGTATATACTTTTCATTTTTCCTTAAAGTACATTACCCATTAATTTTTGCACCATATCTCGGTTAGTTTGTATGTAACCGACATTTAACGGTGCTCGTTTTAAAGTCCTTTTAAAACACTACAAAAGGTGTTGGTAGCATTATACACCTAAAACCTACCGTTCCTCTGTTATTTCAAGTTGAATACACCAATTTGAGCATGCACCAAAAAACAAACTATTTTCACCTACCCTATCTCTTTTTGTATTATAAATAGAACATTTACGAAGGAACGAATCTCTTTATTATTTATAATCTAAAAAATGTTTTATATAGTGTTTTTAGTTCGACGCATAGTTTTAAAGGTATTCACAAAAAATCCGTCCGAGAAGGTGTACTTTTTCAATGAAAATGGCCAATTTTCAACTTCGCATAACTCAAAAAGTATTGAGTTCTCAAAAAAAAAGTATGGACCAGTTTTTGCTTAGAAATAGGTTCTTTAGCCACTTCCGTGCTTATTTTGACCAACAAATTTTCCACCCCCTTGAAGAAGTGGGAACCGCCCCAAGATAAAAGCGCCATAGTATATAGGGTAGATTTTGTTTCTTGAGCTATTCCCTACTTACTGTGAAAATATCAAGTACCTCAATGTAGTAGGATGGAATTCGGAGCCAGGTGACTGCCGTACAATAATGCTCTGCTATGATCGCGTGAGAGAGGACACACATAAGATTATAGCAAAATTTCTATTTACTGTAACTTTTCGAGTTTTTGAGCTACAGCAATGAATTTTATGTCATTGGAAAGGTAATTTTGCATTATTTCAAAACATGTAAAAATATACAGGGCATATAACCCCCCTATTTCGGCCCCCCTTTGAGAGATTTTTTTTAAAGCTTAGTTTCTCGACAAAATTCTCTTAAACTTACTCATACCGAATTTCATTGAAATCGGTCCGGTAGTTTTTGCCGAGCGGTGGCAACATACGTACGTACATACATACGTACGTACGTACATACTTCCGATATATTTTTTTATTTGCTTTTTAGACTCAGGGGGACTCAAAACGTCAAAAAAAAGTGAAATCTGAAAAAAAATTTTTTGCACGATCCTATAACTTTATCTATTATACTATACTACGTATATAGTACGATAAAGTAAAAAATATAAAATTGGAATGTCAGTCAAGTTCAAGTAAAAGTTTTTGTAGGTATTGTCCTGTAATTACGTTTGTAGAAAAAATATTGTATGATATGCGTGTTAAAAAGTACATTTTTAAGGCACTCATGTGAATTGCAGAACTCGCTTTCGCTCATTCTACAAACTTTCACATGCGTGCCTTAAACGTGTACTTTTAACACTTATATCATAGAGAACTATTAAAGTTATAAGCAAAAAAAAGCAGAAAAAAACGATGTTTTTCGAAATTTTTAATTATTTTAATTTTTTTATTAATGTTCCGGTCATATTTGAGAAGGAGCATAAGTCAATTATAATTTGAAGTTGTCACCTAACTTTATCTGCAAAAATCCGAATGCCACCTCTTACATCCACCTCAAAACAAGTCCGCCCTTGTCTAATATGCCACATCTAAAATTATATTTTTATATTAGGCCTGGCTAGACCTGATGTTGAGGTCCTCAGAAAGATGAAAAAGGATAAGGAAGTTATGAATACGATTAAGATAAGAAAGTTACATTATCTCGGCCACGTTATGAGAGCGAATAAATATGTATTGCTAGAAACTATAATGGAGGGAAAAATACAGGGAAAACTAAGTATTGGAAGAAGACGTATCTCCTGGCTCAACAATCTGAGAAAGTGGCATAATTGCAGTTCCATCTACTTGTTCAGAGCTGAAATCTCAAAAGTGAAAATAGCTGTGATGATTACCAACCTCCTTAGAGGAGACGGTACGTAAAGAAGAAGAAGATCTGACATGAGCAGCATTTGGCTAACTAAGCCATATCATAAAAATTTCAATCCCCATGTGTGTCAAGCGAAAGGTTTATAACCAATGTGTTGCCCATACACACTTACGGAGCAGAGATTTTAACACTGATGCAAAAATTCTCAAACAAACACGAGTTACACAACGAGCCATGGAATGTACAATGCTGAACGTGGGCCTTCTTCTAGACCACATAACAAATCAGGCAAAGATCAGCAGCTTAAGACGTCATGACAATCATGACAATTAAATGTAACTGGGCAGGATACTTAGCTAGAACAAGAGATAGAAGATGAACAAGATGAGAAGCATGCAATGCTTCTCTCATGCAATGGAGAAGGTTTCATAGAGAAACTGTCATTCTGGCGTACCTACATCCCAAAAGGGCTTCAATGATTGGAGCAGTAAAACAGTAAAACAAAGGTAATTGTAGTATTCGTAAGCATCCATCCCAATTTATAAGCGATAATTCAGATTTGTAACCCTCTCACAGAAGACGTCAACCAATTTAAATACTCATGGATAACCTAATGGAATATGTAGGCCACATAATGTGAGAGGAAAAGTACTCCCTGCTAAGGCTCATAATTCAAGGAAAAATCCTCGGAAAAAAGACATGTGGGACGTAGGAGGATTTCCTGGTGGCGAAATTTAAGGGAGTGGTGGGGGTGCAGTTCAATACAGTGGTTCAGAGCTGCAGTAACAAAGTTAAGATTGATGTGAAGGTAGCCAACCTCCAATAGGAGGCGGTACTGCAAGAAGAAAAAGGATAACCTAAAATGTAGACCCGGAGGTTGATATCCGAGCTCAAATTGAACAATGAAGATCTGCAATAAATTGAAACACCTTTTGAGTAATATCATTTCTTTCATTGGATACAATAAAAGGTGTCGATTTGTGAAACACATATCTATCCTCGTATAAGGGACAGAGGCATGGATAATCAAACTAAGGTTGGAGGCCTTCGAGATGTAGGTATTTAGGAAACTCTTAAAAACATCTTGAACTGACCATTAATTAAGTCATTAATTAGGTAGTATTGCGTAAAATGGGCTATGATAGAGAACTTCTTATCATTATCAAGAAGCTCAAAACCAGTTATATAGAACATGTGTACAGTTATATAGAACGTGAAGACATTATGAGCTGTTTTGTTCATTCATTGAGGGTAAAACTAAAGAAAGAAGAGGTTCACGTAGGAGAAGATATTAATGGTTAAAAAACATCGGAGAGTTAACAGGCCCCTGATTCTAATTCAGATTTCGACTGAAAACAAGTCGTATTCAATATGGCGACGCTGAAATGCGACTAGGCGAGCCTTGTGGATTTTAGTTGAACTAACGAAATGATGTCATGAAATAGCGACTTATCGAAATAAATTCCGACTCCAAAAAAGTGGTTGATATTATAATTTCGAGTCGAAATTATTGTGACACGGACATTAATGAATGGCCAAAAGCCAAAAGCGAGGTTAGGTGGTTAGGTTTAGTTTAGGCGATGTGTTTTGTTTGTTTCTTGCAAGGAAAACTAAAGCAAAAGGTATTAATATGACTGGGTTTTATGGGCTGGCTTTGGAAGAATTAGATAGAATAATATTAAATTAGAAATATAATAATTCAAAATATTCACTACGTGAATTATCAACTCAATGAAAGATGTAAGGTAATAATCTGAGAAAATTAGTATAAAACAAGGAAAATTATGTACCAGATATTTTATTGCTGGACATGCTGGAATCAAATCTTAAGATTTCAAATAATATTAGTAATATAGCTATGCAAAGTCCGCAGAAAGTGTGCTATTTGGTTTATAAACAAATTAGCGCTCCTAAATCTTTGTTTCAATTGGTGCTTTGTAACTCAGAACATTTTAACGTTAAACCAAAAACACTCACATAAAAATTCACTGTAATTTAATTCTGCACATATATATTTTTATCGATTTCCTTCGGCGGAAATTTTCCTCGGAAAATTCGGGCTTTTCAAACAAAATCTTTAATTTACAACTAAAATTTTAGGGAAGTAACTATTTATCAATAATTAAATAACTTGGTGACAAATCTTTTTTTTATGAGTGTCTTGAAGATATGAAAATTTGTATGTACAAAGAGGACCGGAATAAAAAGGTAATGGTTCAAAGATAGAAATCGTGTTGTTTATAACTCTGTTGCAAATGCCGGTCAAATTTGACCGGTTATACCTGGAACCACTCAATTCGATTTTTTTACTTCGAAGAAGAGGCCGTGCCCTTTTCAACAGCGTTAACTTAATTTAATTTAATCTGATATTTTCTGAGGGGTTCCATTTGTTTATAAGCCAAAAAAATTGTTTCTTTATAACATTCCTGAAACTACTCAAATATTCCAATTTTAATTCTGTAAAGTAGGTACGTTGAATAGGTGATAGAGCTTTTTTATACGAAAATCATAGTTATTCTGGTGTATCATAATCTTTCTGGTTATTATTTCGACCGAAATTGTTTAATTTACATTTTAATTATTGCTAAATAGTCCAGAAAACCACTGCGCATCCGCTAGGAAAAATATTGTGATTCGGATTTTTTGCACAATCTTACTCAAAAAGGACTCTTTTTAACAAATTTGCATGTTGCCGGGACCAAAAGGTGGTCAAAAATTTTTTAAAAGTTTTTTTTTTTGGTTTCTTCCCAAAAATGATTTTTTTTGGGTGGAAAAAAGTTTTTTTTAGGTTTTTTGGAGCATTACAAACTGAAAAGGTTTTTAGTGACTTTTCTCTAAAAATGATAGTTTTTGACATATAAGCGATTAAAAATTGAAAAATTGCCAAATCAGCCATTTTTAACCCTCAAAAACTATGTGAAACACTGAAAATTTGAATGTTACCAAGGTAGGTAGATATTCTCTAAACATCGATTCATGAAATCCCGAAAAGTTTTTTGCAATACAATATTCAAAACTCCTTTGTTTTTTAATTGCTAATCAAGCGTGCGCGACACTATTTTCCACCGACATTATGGTGCAAATGAAAGGAATAAATTCGTTATTTCGTAAACCGGCGACTTTAAGGAAAAATCCCGAAACAGGTTGATTTTTATTTTTAAGTTATGATGTTGTGGCATATATGGTATACTAATGACGTCATCCGTCTGGGCGTGATGACGTAATCGATGATTTTTTTAAATAAGAATAGGGGTCCTGCGGTAGCTCATTTGAAAGTTTCTTCAACTCTCTATTCAGTAATGTAAACATTTACATAAATATTTATATAGGGTGTCCTTCTACTTCTTTTTTTGTCAAATAATTTAATTTAATAAAAATTTTTTGGACACCCTGTATAAACAATTATGTAAATGTTTATATTACTGATAAGAGAATTAAAGAACCTTTCAAATGAGCTAGCACACGACCCCTATTCTCACTTAAAAAAATCATCGATTACGTCATCCCGTCCAGATGAATGACGTCACTAGTATACCATATATGCCACAATATCATAACTTAAAAATAAAAATCGACCTGTTTCGGTATTTTTCCTAAAAGTCGCCCATTTACGAAATAACAAATTTATTCCTTTCATTTGCATCATACTGTCGGTGGAAAATAGTGTCGCGCACGCTTGATTAGCAATTAAAAAACAAAGGAGTTTTGAATATTGTATTGCAAAAAACTTTTCGGGATTTCATCAATCGATGTTTAAAGAATATCTACCTACCTTGGTAACATTCAAATTTTCAGTTTTTCACATAGTTTTTGAGGGTTAAAAATGGCCGATTTCGCAATTTTTCAATTTTTAATCGCTTATATGTACGTCAAAAACTATCATTTTTAGAGAAAAGTCACTAAAGACCTTTTCTGTTTGGAATGATCCGAAAAACCTAAAAAAACTTTTTTCCATGCAAAAAAATTAATTTTAGGAAAAAAACAAAAAAACGTTTAAAAAATTTTTGACCACCTTTTGGTCCTGGCAACATGCAAATTTGTTAAAAGGAGTCCTTTTTGAGTAAGATTGTGCAAAAAATCCGAATCAGAATATTTTTCCTAGCGGATGCGCAGTGGATTTCTGGACTAAAAGTATTGGTTAGATTGTCGCCGGCCTCCTGATATATTATAATCTACTAGGTATAAAAAATCTTTCATGTCACCAATTTATTTAATTTTTGATAAATAATTACTTTCCTAAAATTTTAATTGAAATGCAGATTTTTTTTGGAAAACGTAAAATTTTTGTTGAAGGAAATCGGAAAAAAAATAACTTTGTGCAGAACTAAATTTCGGGGAATTTTTATTTGAGTGTTTTTGGTTTAAAGCAAAAATTTTAGTAGTTACAGAGCACTAATTGAAAAAAAAAAGATTTGGGAGTGCTAATTTGTTTATAAATAAAATAACATACTTTCTGCGGACTTGTCATATCCCATATTACTAATATATGCAATCTTAAGATTCGATTCTAGCAATAAAATAGCTGATAGATAACTTTTCCCAAAATGACATTTTTTCGATAATTTGCCCAGACTATCAACAAATGTTGCAGTGGTTGCATAGCCAATAAATCCCAATAAACAGGAGGACCAACCCAAATTCTGAGCAGTGTCAAAATGATAACGTTAATATCCCCAATTGTAACTAATATCGAAATGAATAAGAATCGCTATAAATTGCATCTGTCATGGCGGAGTCAAAATTAAATTGTGACATCGAAATCAATTCGAATCAGGCCCCAGATCTCGATACTCAATCCTTATTGACAGCTGCACGTTGACAGTTAGAAAAAGATTTGTCAGAATTATAGCCGATCTTCAGAAGAGGGCATATAAGTACCTAGAGGAATGAGGCCATTGCATTAAGACATCATAAGTAAATTACATAGGGGAATAAAATAAATTTCATTTTACAGTGGTTTATTTCTCATGTTATATTAAGTCACTAGCGAATAACTATTTCAATGAACTGAGGTGTAATCAATTTTTAATATTTTGTAATATGATATATTTTTTATTAACTTACACCTCATTTTTTCACACTTGCCATATTCTAGGGTTTAAGAGAAGCAGCCCCCAACTAAGTAAATAACAATCCCCTTTGGCGGATGTAATTTTCGGAGTTCATTTCCGCGGGAGAATATTTTTTGGGGCGTGTTTGAAAACATGTGACGAAAGTTGGAGAGATAAAATATTGCCACTTCTTCAGAAATATTTTATCTCAGATTTCTGATATTTATTTTAATAAGGTGGAAATTTAATAAGGGAGAAATAATTAAAGAAGTGTGATCTATATCTTCTTGTGATCTATATCATCATAGCTATTTTAATTGTTGAGGCAGTAGCTCTAAATTAAATAGTTGTTTTGAGCTGCATCCAAACCATTGTAAGCGATTGTCAACATAGCTTCCGTACAGGTAGATCCACTCAGTCTGCTGCCTGCAGATTTTGTGAAAGGGTCTACAGATCTTTGGATGCAGGTGAATATGTGGCAGGTCTTTTTTTATCTACCACGTGCCTTTGATTGTCTTGATAGCCGTTTTGTTAGCAATAAACTGTATAATATTGCTTTTAGGGGCGTATTTTTGGATTGGGTAATCAATTATCTACCAATAAGATAATTTGTGTAAAAATCAATGAAGCTATTTTGGAGGAACGTGTTATTAATCTGGGAGTTCCACAGGGCTCTGTATTAGGACCCCTGATTTTTTTGTTGTTTATTAACGATGCATCTAACCAGTTTGATGTTTTGGATCTGTCGTTATTTGAAGATGATACTTCTTTTGTGGTCTCAGCACCGACCTATGAGAAATTGGCATCTACTTGCAATCATTTTTTAGCTCGATTTAATGACTGGTGACTGGTGTCGATATAATAACCTAATTTTAAATGTAGACAAAACAAAACTAATATATTTTAATAACTTAAATTCTGTAAATCCTATACTACACCTAAGTTTTAACAATGTACTACTGGATTCCTCAAATCATACAAAATTTTTAGGTATAGTATAGTAGACTTTGTTACAATATAGTTTTGTGGGGGAATTCAGTCAACAGTGACAGAATATTTATAACACAAAAACGTATAATACGAAACATGTTTGGAATTAGACCTCTTGAGAGCTGTAAGTCCATATTTATTAAGAGTAATATTTTAAGTTTTCCATGTAATTATATTTTCAGAACGTTACTATATGCTGTTGATAATATTCATATGTATGACAGAAATTCTAGTTTCCACAATTATTCGACGCGAGGTGGGCGACTTGCTGAGAGTACCTGGTCATAGATCGAGTAAATTTTGAAATGTCAGTAAACTATATGAGCATTAGATTGTATAACGTTTTACCAAAAAAATATAGAACCATGAATAAATATTTCTTTAAGAAATCCATTAAAAGCTTATTGCTTACCAAATGTTATTATACTGTGGAAAAGTTTGTTTCGGACAGAAATATTAAGTACCTAAATGTTATCTATCTACCTTGAAATGTTTATAAAATTTATAAATGTATTAATTTTATTGTTTGTTTGTTTGTAAAATTAATGACATGTCCTATACATTGTATGTCTTAAAAGATAAATAAATATTCCAGATTTACCCATACGGCTCACACTCCCTCTAAGGTGAAAATTGACTCATCCCAGAGACCTACGGTATCAAAATGATTGAGCTCTGGTGGGACTCTTTCCGTGTTATCGAGCCCTAGGTGACTTGGTATGCAGGTGTATCTCCCAAAAATTTTCGTACACATCTGGCCGTTGCGAGTAAAGATGTTCATTTGTCAAAATTTAATTTTTCAAAAAACAAGCTGGCTGTATACCATTAATCACAAAAATACGAGATCCTTTGTAAAAGGTATATTTAAAATTCCCTAAATAAGGGTTACATTAAATCACAGAACGTTTTCGGATTAAAAAATCCATCATCAGTGTTACTAAAATCCAAAAAATTGCATACCTGAGCCACCAAATTGTTTTGGATAAAAACCCTTTAAGTGTTGAAAATTGTTGTGATATTACTACATATTTTGTAATAATATTTAGTGATGTTGCAAGTATTCCTGGATATTATCCAGGGCAACAAAGGACTCTTTCCACGTGGGAAGAGTACTGTGTTGCACAGGGTAATATCTAAGAATATTTGCAACATTATTAAATATTATTGATTTATTTTTATTTATCGTATGGCATGGATACAATAAGAACACATAATTTTAAAAAGTATATAAAACATTACATGAAGTATCACAAACGAACATCTAATGTATTAATATAATGTAAAATATTTTCGGTCGCATTCAGCAACTCATTGAAAACTCCAGGGTACCGCCTTCGGGGGCATTCCTCAATAATGTGGCGGACGGTCTGCTGTTGCGCACCACAGTCACACTCAGGAGTAAGGGCCTTTCCCCATCTATGCAAGCTGTCAGCACATCTACCGGTACCTGTTCTTATTCTGTTCAGCGCCGTCCATGTATTGCGCGGCAGTTCAAAGCCTGGCGGTTTCTGATCGATACAGGCCATTTGGTGTGATTCCTGTGGTGAGTCGCTCTCCCATTGTCTTCTCCAAGCGTTGGTGAGGTCGAAATGTTTCTAATGTAGGGAGGTGGCCCTTAACAATGGGGGATATCTGGAGCGCAGTCTGTTCATTTCGATATCAAGCTTATCATGGTGGATGGGTAGTTGATGGTTAGCCTCGATTTTTCGATATTCTCTGAGGAGAGAATGACTTCTTCTTAGTTTCGGCGGTGGAATGTGACTCAGAATGGGAAGCAAATAGTTCGGTGTTGGTCGCATTGTACCTGAGATCATTCGCATTGTCTGGTTTAATTGGGTGTCAATGATCTTCGTGTGTTTGCTATTGAGCCATACCGGCGAAGCATATTCAGCCGCCGAGTATACAAGTCCGAGAGCGGATGATCTGAGTACGGAGGCTGAGGACCCCCATGTGGTGCCACATAGCTTTTGGATTATATTATTTCGCGTCTTCAGTTTTTCTGCCGTTCTATGTAGGTGTTCCTTAAAACTTAAGGTTCTGTCAAGAGTCACTCCAAGATATTTTGGTGTTGAGTTATGAGTGAGTAGTCTGTTTTCAAAGTGAACGGAGAGTTTTTTGTTGGCTTGGGCATTATTCAGATGGAAACAGCACACTTCAGTTTTCGTTGCATTGGGCCGTAGCCTCCATTTGCGAAAATATTCACCCATAACAGCAAGGTCATCCGTTAGTATTGTTTCTGTAACATTCATGAAATACATTCATATTATTAAAATGTAGTATATCACAAAAATTTTCAACATTTAAAGGGTTTTTGACCCAAAACAATTTGGTGGCTGAGGCATGCTATTTTCTGTGTTTTAGTAACACTGGTGATGGATTTTTTAATCCGAAAAAGTTCTGTTATTTAATGTAACCCTTATTTAGGGACTTTTTAAATATACCTTTTACAAAGGATGTCGTATTTTTTAAAAACATTAAAATTTACGAGACTTTATGTATCTCAATGTATTAAAAACTTCTCGTAACAATTTTATCTTTTGTCTTCTTTTAATCAGTAAATGGAAGTTTTCTTTCCAAATACAACAGATTTAAGACAGATGTTGCGTTATCGAAGAGCACACTCCTTACATATTATTATGTACATCCATTAGAATTTAACGCCGGAACAGTTATTGTGCCTTCTGTTTTGAATCCGTGCGTCTCGAAACAAAGCAAGAACATCGTAAATTTTAAGTGTGCTTGATCCATCGTCGAATACCCCTCATTAAACGCCCAGCTCAATCTTGCCTTTAAGTTTTAATTGTTTATTAAATTACAGATTAAAGTCTTTCCAGCATCGTTATGTTTTTGTTTGGAGCGTCTTGTTACCAAATAACACGGCAAATTGGGCTTAATAATGGCTTTTGAAATTGTTTGACGCCAAGCCGTGAAGTGAAGGGCCATTTTAAATAAGTTTTAACAAGCGAATTTCTGCTGCTGACGAAAAACTCTCGATTGCAGACGTTATGTGAGGTATCAGCGATGGACTTTGTTACGGAAAGTTGAAAATTTGTGGAAATTACCGATAATTTTTTAGCGGAAAGTTTAGAAGCCGAAAGGTAAAAGTGATCAAATTTATAATCGGTTAGTAGGGAGAGTCGGGTAATGGTGCGCATCGGGTAATTGTGCGCATCAATTTATGTTTTTTGTTTTTATCCAATTTTGTATTATGTGGTCGTCTAATGGTTCGCATTGCGTACCATCAGCTGACAAGATAGGTAAATAAAGGCATTTTTAAACGGTTTGTGACGCCCATAAATTCTGTCAATGAAATTGAATATAGATTTTTTAATCACGCGATCCTTATTAATATTCTGCAACAAAATACGTCTAGTGCGTGTCGGGTAATTCTGCGCATCAATTTAGATCATTTTAGACATTGGTATAGTTAGTTTAAAAAAGATCGTCTAATGGTGCGCATTGTTTGACGCCGAGCCGTGAAGTGAAGGACCATTATAAATAAGTTTTAACAAGGGAATATGTACTGCTGACGAAAAACTCTCGATTGCAGACTTTATGTGAGATATCAGCGATGGACTCTGTTTCGGAAAGTTGATAATTTGTGGAAATTACCGATAATTTTTGATCGGGAAGTTTCAAGCCAAAAGGTAAAAGTCATCAAAGGTTTGTAGGAGAGAGTCGGGTAATGGTGCGCATCGGGTAATTGTGCGCATCAATTTAGACCATTTTAAGCGCTGGTGTAGTGCTCGATTCTTTTTTATTTTACCCAATTCTGTACAATGTCGACCAGAGATAGATGTATGTTGGCAAATACATCTATCTGGGCCACGAAATTGTCTAGAAGAATAGCTTTAGGATGAGCAGCGTAGGCTAAGAGACGTGCTAAGACGATGGCAAGCTAAGAGATGTGCTCAAGGAAAACATCCCAATAAAGCTAAATAGAAAAGCATTTAACCAGTGCGTACTTCCGGTGCTTACTTATGGAGCTGAAGCACTGACATTGACTAAAGCATCAATAAGAAAATTATAAGTAGCACAACGAAAAATAGAAAGATCCATGCTAGGCTTAACTTTGAGAGACAACATACGAAATGATGAATTACGGCGAAGAACTGGAGTGGAAGATATCATAGAACGTATTACGAAGTTGAAGTGGAAATGGTCAGGACACGTCGCAAGACAGAAAGACAACAGGAGGACAAAGAAGATTTTAGAGTGGCGGCCAAGGGCAGACAAGCGAAGACGTGGAAGACCACCCACCAGATGGACCGACGACATTAAAGAGTGACAAACTGGATTGCAGCTGCACAGGACAGAGAAGGGTAGAGACATCTTCAGGAGGCCTATGTCCGACAGTGGACAAATTTGGTTGTGTGATGATGTACAAGGTCGTAAAGTGAAAGATCGTCTAATTGTGTGCATTATTTGACGCAAAACCGTGAAGTGAAGGACAATTCTATATAAGTTTTAACAATGGAATCTGCTGCTGTTGACGAAAAACTCTCGATTGCAGACGTTATCTGAGGTAACAGCGATGGGCTTTGTTTCGGAAAGTTGAAAATTTGTGGAAATCGCCGATAAATTTTGATCGAGAAGTTTGGAAGCCAGAAGGTGAAAGTCGTCAAATTTATAATCGGTTTGTAGGGGCGAGTCGGCTAATTGTGCGCGTCGGGTAATTGTGCGTATTAATTTGGGACATTTTAGGCGCTGTTATAGTTAGTTTTTCCGATTATTATTTGTTTTTATCCAATTTTGCATTATGTGGTGAAGTAGCAGGTCGTCTAATGGTGCGCATTGCGCACCGTTAGCCGACAAGGTATATAAAGGCATTTTTGTACGTTTTTTGACTACAGTCGAACCCGCTTATTAGAATACCGGTTAAACGAATATACCGTTTTAAGGAATAGAAATCTGAGGTCCCGAAACGTTTATTCTAGAATCCAATGATCGGTTATTAGAATATCCCGGTTATAAGAATACTTTTGCTTGGCACGAATTTCTGTCAATGAAATTGAATATAGATTTCTCAATCAAGCGATCTCTATTAACATTCTGCAGTCTAAACGTTCTAGTAACATGTTTTATTTAGAAAAGCCATTACTTACAAGATGTACAAATATCAACGAAAAAGTTGAATACGTACGAATATGTCCCGCAGTGAACTTTTGCTCTAGTGCGTTACGGTACAGCCGACGCAGCCAACCGTTGGTGTAATACGAGGTCTATTTGTCTCGTAACGTAGCCAAGGTGATTTCGTTTTGTCATATTAATTATTTGAAACATTTTTAATAATAAAGTAACAATTTTATCACTTTTATACATTGTTTTTTGAAGTTATACTTCTTTAAGCTCGATTGGGAGTGAATTATTAGTATTCTGCGCACATGCGCACACAGACAGTATGGAGTTCGTTGCTATATCTTTTAAGTTATGTATGTATCAGTCCAAAAAGGGTGTGGAAAAAATATATTAGTGTTTTTAGTAAATATATTTATTATAATTTTTGTGTCTTTGGATTTGTCTTCTTCGGGAATAAGATAGTGAGTAATATTTAAAGTATTTTTATACTTCACTTGATCTATTTGTCACTATGTCTAGAAATCTTGTAATCCGTAAAAACAAAGGGAGTATAGCTCAGTGGTAGAGCGTTCGACTGGAGATCGAGAGGTCCTCGGTTCGAATCCGTGTGTTTTCTATTTTTATATTTATGGTATTATTTTAATAAACATTTTTGGAAAGTAGTAATTAAAAATTAGTATAATCTTTAAATAAAATACAAATAACCTGTTGAAAGTATGTTTATATCGTTGAAATCATATAATACAAGTATAACTCCTTATGTGCGTACAAAGTACACACACATTCTTTTTTTTATTTTCGTTAATTTCATTCCCATTCTATCGAGTTATTATAAGAGTCAAAATACATTTTTTTGAGTGATTTCCGATTGACATATTTCAAAAGTTTTATGTTTACTTTTATATTTTTCTTCATTTTTTTTTAGTTTTATTAATTTTTTTTTCTGCGAGCGGGCAAAAATTCTACTTTCGCGCACGCGTTTTAGTTTAGAAAGTTTTACGTTTCCGCACGCGTTTTACTTTTCCGCACGGGTTTTACTTTTCCGCACGCGTTTAGGTATTTTAATAGTGCCTTAAAAAAATTATAATACATGCAATAAACTAATATTTAGATATTATTTACTATTTTATTTCAAATGTATCTTATTGTGTTCCTGTTTTAATGAAATTAACGCCACAATTCGATGAAATAAAATTATTTTGACATATTATTCGAAAGTTAAATCGGTATTCAATAACAGTCATTTTGAATCATTGTCATGGAAACCAAGATCGTCGTCATGCTAACTAATTATATTGAAAGTTTGGTTTTGACAACCTTGTCAAAGAATTAATTTGTGTACATATGTATTTTCATATTAATTAAATTAATTGATTAAGATTTGGTAATTTTTTAAAGACTCGTAGAAAAAATATTGTTCCTAACTCTTGCAGAAAGTCTGTCCAATATCAAACATTCATTATTCATATCCGATATTGAACAGTATATTTTTATCGCCCCGTATATGACATGAACCAATTTGTTATTATATAATTACATTTACGGGTCTCTAATTTAGTTCACGAATTATCAATTGTAAACAATAATTCGGGCAATTGCATTATTTAATTTGATGATCAAATATATTTCTTTGTTCTCAATATTTGTAAATATACTCAGCACGTGGCTTGACACCAATACTAAGTGCCACCGCTGAGAAAGAATACACATTTAGAATCATTCTCAAGAATCACTTCGACCAGGCCAGAGGTGCTTCTAACTTCATTCCTTCATACATTCAATATGTAGCAAATAGAGTCTTCAACTGAAGCGCGAATAAGTCAAAAGTCAGTACTCAAAGTTCTCCCTGGGTAACCACCCTTAGTGTAGGTCTCATTAATAAATTCTCGCATTACTATTTGGTGTTTCCATTCTCTCTGAAGAACAGCCTCCACTGAGCCCGACGAAATTTATACAAGTCTCTTTTCCGCACTCGACTGCTTGCCGAACTCCCGCTTCGCGTCGTTCGGCAAACTGCAGTCGCGTGCGGAAAAGTATGACTTTCTGCACTTGTTAGGAAAATAACTATTTTAACCACGTGCAGTAATCATTTTTGTGTTATCTAAATTTAAATATTTTCATTTTTAGATTGTCTTGAAATTTTTTCGAAAGCTCGACACAAGTTTAAAGTGTTTCATTAATTAGCCTATCAATTATTATTTACTGAATTCCTATCGAAATTCCTCACACACTGAATATGTGTGTTATATTTAAAATAACTAATAAAAATCTTAACAACGATACTCTCATGTATATTACAGTAGACTCTCGATTATCCGAGGTAATTAGGACCGTGACTACCTCGGATACGGAAAAACTCGGTTAACACTGAGCTTGGTTATATTGATAGAAAAACACGTAAATGACCATAACTGTGGACATTTTAATGACAAAACTGATACAGTACTGTCTATAAAAACATTTGCCTTATCAATATTACTGTTTAAAAAAGTCTGATTGATTTTTGCGTAAGCTTCATTCCTCCTTTTGAGGCGACGATGTTGCGCCAAGGTTGAAATTTGTAACTCACCAGGTATGACTTTTGCCTCGGTTAACCGAGGGGCTCAGATAACCTAGACTCGGATAATCGCGAGTCTACTGTATATACAGTCGAATAAAAAGAAAAAATAAATTAAAAAAAGTTTTTCTCTATATTAAAAACATGGATATAAAAAGCAACAATACGTAGATACAACCTTTGTTTTTTTTTTCACGGATGTCGTTTGTGCAGTGATTCTCGCAGGACTGCAATTTTCCAAATAATACGAATCTTCCTAAACTGTGCTCTGTAGCAGAAATTTTCCTAAATGGCAATTTCGCCAACTAGGATTACACTATTAAGCCGAATGTAGGAGGAAGTTTTGATGAATACCCTTCTCATAATTTAACAGAACAATGATTTCAGTTTCATTTCCGTATAATGGCTTTTCACTTTTGAAAATTTCATTACTTTGTTTCATTAAGACCGCCCTAGTTTACGAGGAAACAAACATGGAGGAAATATGTGACTCTGACCATATGGGATTTATTCATAATTTTTTATAAATTATTTAAAACTTTTTGTAAGTTATACTTCTTTAAGTGCGATTGCGAGTAAATGTAAATGTGCGCAAATTCATCAAAAATGTTTAATGCTACGCGCAGATGAAAAGTTATATATTGGCACTAATTGGGTATTCCAATGATTTGTCAAAAATTATTCAATAGGGCGGATGTGGGTTAAAATTCTCCAATGTGGGAACCCTCCAATTTTATCTGATACCCTCTATTTTTTCTGACTCTTATCTTTTTTATATTCTTTTATTTTATAAGTCGAGAAGAGCTGATTGATCTAGCTACTTTTGATTTTAAAATATTTGTAAAAGTCTAAGGAAGTAGATGTGCTCCTTGCTCAAAAATATCTCTATTTTTGACAATATCGAAAATTAATATACAGAAAATATGTTTATAACGAAAAAAAAATGTGTGTGTACTTTTTATGCATGTAAGAAGTTATACTTCTATTATATGATTTCAACGAAATCAATATACTTTAAACGGTTTATTTATATTTTATATAAATATTAAACTAATTTTAATACTTACTACTTTCCAAAAATTTTTATTAAAACAATACGAAAAATTAAAAAAATAAAAGAATAAAACACACACAAACACATTGAAAAATGAAACCAAAGAAATAATTTCTGAACAATTGTTGAGAAAATTTTAACTAAATACGTATTTTCTGAAAAAAAATATAAAAAATATACTTACAATCATAAAATGTATAAAAAAAATAAAAATAATAAAAATTTGCATTGGGAATTGAACCTGCGTCTATCAGGTTTAGATTATTTTGAACTCACCCCACGCAGAATTTAACTACCGAGACATATGAATGAAGTGGAAAGATATACCTAGCAACTAAACGTTTTAAAATTTTTTTGACAGTTGCTTATTCTGTTAGTTTAATCAAATAAGTTTGATTCTTGTGGAATTAAAATACGACAAAATATAGACTAAAAAAGCAATATATTAGATGGAGATTTTTGTTGGTAATCAAATTATGTAAATCAAAGCATTACCTACTAGCTAGGTAGGTGCATTTTCCAAATAGGTATTTACCTAATTTGTCATTTTTTATTACAATACTGAAACATTTACAATAAGGTACGTACCTGTTGCTTTTAAAAACTATTTAAAAAGTCACTACAATTATGAACTTGCTTTTTGTCACTGTCCTCACAACAATAAAAACTAATCAAGTATATTCAAATGGGAAATAAGCCACAATTTTACCTAAAAATGATTTTATTAACGTTTCGACGCCCAAGTCGGGTGTCGTTGTCAAAATACAAAATAATACTAAATATGTATAATAAATATTGTATTTTGACAACGACACCCGACTTGGGCGTCGAAACGTTAATAAAATAATTTTTAGGTAAAATTGTGGCTTATTTCCCATTTGAATATACTTGATTATAAAAATGCCACAAGAAAATAGCTTCAGAACAACAATAAAAACTAATATACACAACATTTTGTTTATCCAGAATCTCCATTTGAACAATTATTGACAGATGATTTTAACACCCAATCAGATCCCTCATAACGTTTCATACCATACTGTCGGTGTGCGCATACGCCCAGCAAAATAAAAATTTACCCTCGTGCTTAAAGAAGTATAACTTCAAAAAATTTTAATATATATTATTTACTTACAATAATAAAAACTATTTTTCAACATTTTCTCTACGATACAGATGAAAATTAAAGTTTGTGCTTTAATGCAATACATTTCAATGACCACAAATTTAATGAAACAATTCTAAATACCATATTTAGATCAAAAAAAGTGCCAAAAGAACGGATTTCACGGAAAAAGTAAATATACCCGAGTTAGCCACAGGTTTCGTGGCCAAAATCTAACGGAGTATAATTTAACTGTGTGTATATGACAATAAAATTGTTGTTTTTAGTATTTTCTTTACAATTCCATCAAATTTTCACACCTTTTAAACCTTCCTTGAAATTTTACAAATGTTTTAAAATCGGAATAAGCTAATTCGATTCAGTCATTCTGGGCTGTTATAAAAAATATATAACAAAATAAAATATGTAACTCTCTTCGATTATTTTGACCAAGTGGAATTTATTTATAGTTTGTAATATATTTATCTTTTCTATAAATTGTTTAATCCGTTTTTTAAAATAATGTGTTTTTTAAACTGTCTGTTAAACGTATTTGTATCTGGTTCTTTTTAATCCTTGTTATTGGGATACGAAATGATATTTTTCGTCGATTTATCCTTAAAAATACTGTTTTCTGTTTTATTTATTTCTTGGCAATCAACTTCAAAATAATGTAGTTTTTGAGTAAATTAGTTTTGTGAAAGAAACCGTAAACACTTCCACAAAATGTAACTACTCAAAAATAATAGAAGACAATAACATCAAAACATATAACAGCGAACTATGCAATTTATGGCAAACATATACATAGTGTTTCATTAATATCTATAAATATTTTAACTGTTCTAATAAATCAATCACTGAGAAAAAATGTGGTTACTTAGTTACAGGGTGTTTTATCTAATTTGTACCTAGTATGTGCTTTAAAACTTGGTAATATTTTTTAACTTAACTCTGTAGCCCAATAAATGAACGGGAAATACAACGATACCGTGTAATTTTCAGGGTCAACTCCGAATTGAATGAAAATTTAACTTTAAAAATTTTTAAAATTGGGGTCTTTTTCCACGTGTAAATGTAGCTTCGTCAGTAAATAGATTTTTTGTAATAAAATAAAAATTCCATTTTTATTCAGTTGCAATGCGAAGGCAAAATCATCTTATTCTTCACAGAACAGGGAGCGCAGGCCAGCACTCTAAATCGACTCTATTTGGAGTCATCATCAGAGAGGCGTAGATCTGCTGCTCTCTACCCGAAGGGACAAATCTACGAAAGGTTATCCCCGAATTGCAACTGACGTTAATGGAGTCGGTGACTAGCGTCATCTGGCCACTGGAAGGCAAAGTTTTGAACCTAATAGAAACATCAATAATATTTAAAAATTTTAAAAATCCTACTAAAATATTTTTAATTGAAAACTTATTGATCCATTTCCCTGGTAACCCCTCCATGGCTTCTAAAAATTGCAAGCCAGATTGATGCTGAAGCGAAGAAGACAAGAGGGATTTCAAAAATTTACAATTCATGACCCCGTCTATTCAGCTGGTAAATTCCAACGGAAAATGAACCTAGTTACCTAAAGGAGTAAAGACTAATATAAAAATAAAATAAAAATTCCATTTATTCAATTTGTTTTTTATTAGCATTACGATTTTCTTTTTTTTTTATTTGGTAGATTTAAGATTTAAGATTAACTATGGATTGAAAAAATCGTTACCGCAAAAATATATGCCAGCCAATCAAATATCCTAAAAAGTAGAGATATTTTACCTATTACTATTATTGCCCTAAAACTTTCTTTTACAAATGTCTCATACAACTACGGCCGTAACATAAAATCTATTCAATCATTCCATTATGGAAAAGCATCAAATCCAAACCTTTTCCAAATTCCTTGTGGGCTCTTCTTCGCCATTAATGAAACACATAAGAATGAATTCAATACAGAAAATGGCCCACCTGCCTGAAAACACAAACAATTAAGATTCACGGAGCGTAGACAGCAAATTATCTATTTTGTGATTCGCTTTTATTCATTTCATGCCAGTAAAAAATCCCTCCTCGGTATTCTCCATTTCGAATTATCATGTGAAGTACAACAGAACCGAATAAATATGGTGGGTTCGATGAATTATTTATATCCATTATCCTTAGGTCGACTTATACATACATATACCTAGTGTGTGTATACGGGAATGGTAAAAAGCTTCTCAAATAGATATTATTTGAACAAGGAATTGTTTCTTTATTTTCCATATATTACGCATTTCAAATGATAAAAAACAATACAATTGGATAAACTATACTATACTTCAAAAGTATTATATAGGGTGATTGATTAGTGGGGTAAATAAAGCTCAATAGCTCCGCTATAGTAATTGATAGCAATAAAAGTCAATAACAAAAATTTTAGCCACCTTTGAGCTTCACATTACAAAATTAGTTAGAATGTTACAGGGTGTTCGATAACACAGTAGCAGACCTAAGTTATGTTTTTTTAAATGGAACACCCTATATATTATTTTATATTCGAAATACTGTTGACTTCCCCATCACAAATGCTTCGTAGAGTAAGTAGCTCATTCAATAATTGTTTTTAGGCGCTCATAAATGGGTTAGGAGGTAATTTTGAACACCTTATGTAATTAATATTAAAAAGTATTTTATTAAAAGTAGCTTCTAATTTTTTCAAACGTGTTTTTTTGCAAAATGCATTACTGGTAAATTATGTTCCGTTCTTTATTTGTTGCATTGTTACATTTACATAAAAAAGTAGTAGCCTAATAAAATAAAAAAAAGTCAAAATGTAAATTCGTACAGCTTAAAACAAATTTTATATCAAAGTTTAGGTAGGTACAAAAGATATTTTCAAGAAAGTATCCAAATCATACAAGGCGATCATTGTTTAAATAATTAAAAAGTGGTCATTTTTGCAAAAAAATAGTTTTTTAACTGCTGAGGTAATTCACTTAATAATGAAGATCTATGGGATTTTTTTCTCCAAAGCTGAAGGGTAAATCTTTCACATAAGACTTACTAAATTAAATTTGACCCCCTATTTATTTAAATAATTGTATATAAAACTTTAAAAACAAATTTGCAAAAAATTATTTTTAGCGTTTTAAATAAGCACTATAAAATATCTTATTTTACAGACTAAATTGCGATATGTTACCAGTATTAAGCAAAAAAAAATTGGTCAAAAAATATTTAATATTTTTTGAGATATTGAATTTGTTTATTAAATGTTACTATATTTTCAATTGCAAAAACGCGGTTGTTGCCAAAGAAATATTCACCTGCTTAAGATCTCATTATTTTTATTGTTATGTAAATTTTTGATAAATGTATTGATAAATTCAAATTTCAATTAAACTCCCCCCTAAAATGGCATTTGAAAATTATTCAAATTTGTTTATAATTTGTTTTTTTAATAACGTCTCAAGGATTAAGTATTTTGAAATGCCGTTTCGATAATTGGGTTCCTGGGAATTTTTGATAATTAACAAAATTTTTTTGTCATTTTTTCTTCTTCTTTTTTTCTTGGAGTTATATTACTACGGGCTCTTGTAGGGTTAAATTTTATTAAGAATGTCGAATTTTTGAGTTGTAGATTCTAGACCTAAAAATATTAAGATTTAACTAAAATCTCTTAAATAAAATGTGGCAACTTACTGAGTTACAGGGTGTTTTATTTAAAAATTTAAAAATGATTGTTACCAAGTACTTTAAAACTATTTGACGTATCCTTATCATACTTGGCAGAAAGTGTGGCTATTATACACCCTACCAAATTGTGATTAATAAACGTTTCTAGCTAGTGCCAGAGGCGTGCGACAGGGGATAGTGAATGATTGACTCTTTCCAAATTCTACGCCACTGAGTGAATTACTATTGTAGCGAAATTTTTCGATTCTCCAATACTTTGTGTGTAAATAACTTTATTGGTATCGATAAAGTCATCAGTTTGAGAGATGTTGGAAGTTTAAAATGAATGAATGGATGAATCAATATAACTATGCCGTTTCATTTTTAACGTCCAATATCTCGAAAACTGATGACTTAATCGTTACCAGTAAGGAGTATATTATTTACATAGAAAGTATTGGAGAATCGAAAAATTTCGCTAAAATAGTAATTTCCTCAGTGGCGTAGAATTTGGGAAGGGTCAACCATTAACTGTCCCCTGTCGTACGCCTCTGGTGGTAGCTAGAAACTTTTACTTATCACAATTTAGTAGACTGTATAGTACTCACACTTTCTGTCAGGTATGATAAGGATGCGTCAAATAGTTTGAAAGTACTTGGTAAAAATAATTTTAAAATTTTTAAATAAAACACCCTGCTACTCAGTAAGTAGTCACATTTTATTTAAGTGATTTTAGATCAATCTTAATATTTTTAGGTCTAGAATCTACAACTTAGAGATTCAACATTCTTAATGAAACTTAACCCAAAAAGGGCCCGTAGTAATATAATTTCCAGAAAAAAAAAGAAGAGGAAAAAAATACAAAAAAAATTTGTTAATTAGTGAAAAATTCCCAGGAACCCAATTATCGAAACGGCATTTCAAAATATTTAATCCCCGCGACGTTATTAAAAAAACAAATTATAAACAAATTTGAATAATTTTCAATGCCATTTTAGGGGGAAGTTTAATTGAAATTTGAATTTATCAATACATTTATCGAAAATATACATAAAAATAAAAATAAGAAGATTTAATACAGGTTAATATTTCTTTGGCAACAACCGCGTTTTTGCAATTGAAAATAGAGTAATATTTAATAAACAAATTCAATATCTCAAAAAATATTAAATATTTTTGCACCAATTTTTTTTTATTAATACTCATAATATAGTGCAACTTATCCTGTAAAATAAGATATTTTATAGTGCTTATTTAAAACGCTAAAAATAATTTTTTTGTATTTTTTTTTAAGTTTTATGTATAATTATTTAAATAAATAGGGGGCCAAATTTAATTTAGTATGTCTTATATGAAAGATTCACCCTTTAACTTTAAAGAAAACAATCCTATAGACCTTCATTAGTAATTGGATGACCTCAGCAGTTAAAAAAGTAATTTTTATGCAAAAATGACCCCTTTTTAATTATTTAAACAATGATCCCCTTGTATCATTTGGATACTTTCTTGAAAATATCTTTTGTACCCACCTAAACTTTGATATAAAATTTGTTTCAATCTGTACGAATTTACATTTTGATTTACATGTAGTGTAATTTTATTTTACTAGACTATAGTGTTTAATTATCTTCACAAAATAGTGTATTTTGTGTTTGTGTGTTTTTTTGTAAAATTTATTACTAATTTTCTTTCTTTATTTGTTACATTTACATAAAAAAGTAGTTTTTAATTGTTTCAAAAATGTTGCATGTTATGGTTTGTTCTTTTTGTAGAATGTATTACTAATAAATTCTTTTTATTTCTTTATTTGCTACATTGTTACATTGATTACCGGATTGATAATAATCAGTAATCGTCAATTGTCAATTCAGTCATGGCTTACTTAAAATTTAGATAAATTTAGACACCTAAAATAATTTGCTCTGAAAAATGAAAATACCTCGAAAACTAATAAATTTGGACATAGAGAATGTTATATAAAAATTAAAGTACGGTAATGTTACTTTTTAATAGTGACATAAAATACAGGTTGTTCCATTTATTATTACTGAGAAAATAATGTACTTGCGTTTTGACTCACCCTGTATTTGATATAAATAAAATTAACAATGTCAATAATTCTTGAAAATTTTGACAACAAATAAAAAAACATGGCATTAATAAACCATTGCTGTTGTGCTTATTTTTATTTATACAGGAAGTTGAACTTGTTACGATTTTCATCAGAGCTGTGCTACAATAAAGAACTCTTATTATCATCATCATCCAGAATTATGTATCCAAAGTTGAACATAGGCCTCCCCTAATTTCTTCCAGTTTTGTCGATCTTGGGATTCCGGCAACCAATTCCAACCGATCATTTTGACGTCATTTGCCCATGGTGTAGGTGGTCTACCTCTACTTCTTCACTCTGGTCTTGGTTTCCACACTGTAATTTTTTGGGTCCACCTCCCGTCCTTCATTCTGGCTGCATTTCCCGCGCAATTTCACTTCAGCAATGCTAATTGCTCTATGACATCTGTGACGCCTCTCCTTCTTCTGATTTCTTCGTTTCTAACCCTGTCTCTGAGAGTCAGTCCAAGTAGTGACCGTTCCATTCTTCTTTGGGCCACTCTAAGTTTGGTTCTTCTTCTTGCAGTACCGTCTCCTATCGGAGGTTGGCTACCATCACAGCAATCTTAACTTTGTTGACTGCAGCTCTGAACAACTGTATTGAACTGCACCCATACCACTCCCTTAAATTTCGCAACCAGGAAATCTTCCTACGTCCCACATTTCTCTTTCCCGAGATTTTTCCTTGGATTATGAGTCTAAGCGGAGAGTACATTTCTCCTCTCATTATGTGGCCTAGATATTCCAGTTTTTTCGTTTGTATTTGTTTCGTTTTATGACTTCGCCTTCCTTCCCCATCTTCAGCAAAACATCTTGATTTGTTACTCTTTCTGACCATGGTATTTTCCACATCCTCCTGTAGCACCATATCTCGAATGCCTGAATGTTTTTGATGTTTATCTTTTTCAGAGTCCAAACTTCCATGTCGTACAGCAGATCGGAGAAAACATAGCACCATTCTCGTTCTTAAGTTTATATTTATGTCCCCGCTGCATAGGAACTTTTTCATTTTGATAAACGATTGTTTGATTTCTCTTGTCTGGTCATTAGTATCAGTGAACCAAACCCCTAAATATTTGTATGACGTAACTCTTTCAACTGGCTGATTATTTATGGTTAAATTCACATTGCTGTATAGCTTCTTTGTTACAATCATGAATTTAGTCTTTTTGATGTCCAGTTTTAGACCATACTTATTGGTATGAGTGTTTATGTTTTCCATCAAATACTGTAAATTTGCTAGGTTGTCTGTTACTATTAGCGTGTCATTAGCGTATCGTATATTGTTAATTAACCCTCCGTTAATGTTGATACCAATGTTTTGCTCTAGGAGCGCTTTCTGACATATTTTATCGCTACATATTGAATAGTAGTGGAGAAAGCACACAACCCTGACGCACACCTCGACGAATCTCAATTTCTTCGGTTAACTCATTATCAACCTTGATTTTTGCTGTTTGTCCCCAGTACAACCTGGATAGGCTGTTAATATCGCGACTGTCGATGTTTTTGCTTCTTAGGATTTCATACAACTTTTGGTGTCTGACTTTATCGAAGGCCTTCTCAAAAATTATGAAACCTACATAGAGGTCTTGGTTTACATCCAAAAATCTTTGCATTAACATACTCAGACCAAATAAAGCTTCCTGTATTCCCAGTCCACTTCTAAGTCCAAACTGTGTGGCGCTTATGTCCTCTTCTAATTTATTAAATATTCTTTCGTGAATTATTTCTAAAAATACTTTTAGTATGTGGAGCATCAATGCTATTGTTCTGTGGTCTGAACACTCTCTGGCGTTATTCGTCTTCGGGATTGTGACAAAAGTAGAGAAGAGCCATTTTTTGGTATGATGCCTGTTCTATAAATTGTGTTAAAGAGGTTCACCATTATTTCAAGTGTGTCGTCATCTATTAGTTTCAAAAATTCTACAGGAATTTCATTTGGTCCTGCAGCTTTACCACCTTTAGTGTTCCTTATAGCATATTCTATCTCGCTTTTTAGGATTTCAGGCCCTGTTCTGTCGTCTGTAGGTTCTGCCACTGCTATTTCTGGTCTTTCGTCTGCAAAATGTTCTTCAATGTATTCTGTCCATCTTGCCAGTTTTTCATTTAAATCTGTAATTATTTTACCTTTTTTGTGTCTTACGATAGATGCTTGTTTTCCTTTTTTACCTGTTTTTATGCATGTTAAAGCTATCCTAGTTTCTTTCATATTCTTCTATTTCCTTGCATTTTTCCAGAACCCACTTCTCTGTGGCTTCTCTAATTTTTCTCTTAATCTCACGGTTCACTTCTTTGTATTTTGTCTTGTTGGTTTTATTTCTTCGCCTTTCCTCCATGAGCTACAAAATTTCGTTTGTCATCCATTCCTTTTTCTTAATTTTCTTTGGAGCTAAGGAGCCTTCACCAGCTGTCATAAGGGCCTTTTCTATCTCCATCTATTTGTCATCTACATTGCCTGTGTTCCTATTTTTTGCAGCGAGGTGTCTAAGATTATTGTTTACCTGTTCTCTTGTTCTTTCCAGTATAGTTGCGTATTTCAGTTGCTTAACGTCTATCTTTTGTTTAGCTGCATTTTTCTGTAGTTTCTTGAATCTTATATTTACCACAGCCAAAACCGGATTGTGATCCGATTCTATATCAGTGCCTGGATAGGTTTTTGTAGACGTGATGGAGTTTTTAAACCGGCTTCTGATTAGGATATAATCGATTTTATTCCTGACGATGTTGTCTGCATTCCCCCTTGGTGATGTCTACGTGTACAATCTACGGTTTGGTAATCTGAACATTGTGTTCATTACTACAAATTCTTTTTCTTGGCAAAATTGTACCAGACGTTCACCTCAGTCATTTCGTTGTCTAAGTCCAAATTCACCAGTGCATCCATCAGTTTTCACCTTTCCAACTTTAGCGTTGAAATCGCCCATGATAACGGTGACCTTTTCTTTTTTGGTCGATTCCAGAATGTATTCTAGATGCTTGTAGAATGCTTCTATTTCCTCATCCTCTTTCTCCGTTGTCGGTGCATCGACTTGAATAATGTTATTTTTTCCTTTGTTCGACTTTGCTTGGATTGCTATTATTCGTTCTGAATATGGGGTAAAACGTAGTACCGATTTGTTGACTTCCCTTTCGACTATTATTCCGACGCCATAACGGTGGTTTGTATCATCAGTCCCCGAATAGTAGAGTGTGCCGTTTTTAGTTGGACGTTTGATCCTTTCCAGTGTACGTCGCTGATACCAAGTATATACCAAGATTAGTTGGTTGCCTTTGGTTGCCGAGAAGTTTGGGTTAGCGATCATGTTTCGGCGCCGTAAGTCATGACTGGAAGCACACATTGGTCGAACAACATCTTTTTCAAATAATTTGGCACGTTGATCTTGAAGATGTCTGATATAGCGGCCCATGCTAAGGAAATTTAGATTAGTGCGTTAGTCTTTTTATTTTTCTATTTACCTAATTCTATTTAAGAACCTTAAAATCTAAGTCTCTTTTTTCTGATGATCTGACTAATTTGTAGTTTCCGTACAGTTTTCTGATCTCTGCATTTGCTCGTATTCTCCAAACCTGTTCATCGTTTTTTACTCTCCGAAATATATATTCCTTATAACACCGATATGTTCAGCATATTTCCTTAATTTTTGTTCATTATCCCATGTTCCCATTCTGTAAAAAACTATTGGCTGGATGAAATAGGTCCAGATGCGGTCGTTGCATATGCGGTCAAGGTAATTTTCGTTGCAAAAGCGGTCAATCCAAAATATTTTGGCAGGTAACGTTGCACTTGCGATCAGACATTTTACTTAAAAGCTAGAAATGTAAAAAGGTCGTAAATTAGTAACCACCCGAGTTATTAGCAGGCCCGGGGACCCTATTGAAATATTTTAATACTTATCTATATTTCGAAAAATAGGTAATGAAAACAGTAATGACTACACAATAATCCTCTCATTACGGATTTTTGGAGAGTTTGTATTTGCCTAATTATAAAGGTTGGGGGGAGAATTACCAAAATCTAAATATAAAAACAAATGCATATTATTTGTATATTGTTAGTTTGAGAGATTGTTTAGTACAGTACGTAACAACTTTTAATAATGGAAAATTTTGAAGTGATTGAAACCACCAAGGGAAAACCTTCTGCACTTCACGCTGGATATCAGTATCGAAAATATAGGAAGAATAAGGAAGATGTTGTAACTTGGGTATGTGTAAAAGAACGTCACCACAACTGTAAAGGGAGGATGAAGACAAAACTGACGGAATTACTCGAAGTCAACCAACACACTTGCGTTCCCGATGTAGCTCTCTTAGAAGTAAAAAAGGCTACATACATTTCAAAAAAGAGAGCTCGAGAAGAAGACACTCCAACCCCAGACATTTACAGGGAAGAGTTCGAAAAACTTTTTACAAAAGGACTCGATTTTGTAAGTGAAATTCCTTTGTATGCGTCACGTAAGTCTACACTTTGTCGTTCAAGACATTTACAAACTGGTGTCGGACCAGAACCAGCGTCGTCTATTGAAATAGATATCTCACTGGAAATGTTGACATTAGAAGATGGTCAGAGTTTTTTGTGTTTTGACGACACTGAAGAAGGAGAAAAAATTTTATGTTTTTCGACTTCGAAAGCAAAGGAAACGTTAGCAACAAAAACAGATTTTTTTTGTCGATGGTACATTTAAGAGCTCCTCCAAACAGTTTACACAAATATATACCATGCATGTTGACATGGGCAGCACTGACGACGAAACAAGAATTGTTCCTGTGTTGTATGCGCTTCTACCAGACAAAAAATGAAAACGTATAGAAGGCTGTTTACAATACTGACAAAAAAACTAGGCGGATGGAAACCAACAACAGTGACGCTTGCTTTTGAAGATGCTGTTATTCAAGCTCTGAAAACTGTTTTCCCAGATGTTAGACTGGATGGATGCAACTACCATTTTAATCAGTCGCTTTGGAGGAACATTCAGTCGATCGGACTGGTAACACAATACATTAACGACAATAACGTTAGACTTCATTTAAGAATGTATTCTGCATTGGCATACTTACCTTTGGAGCAAATAGAAGACGGGTGGCTAATTATTCAATCTGATTCTCCGGAAGATGAAAATTTCACAAAATTTTATGATTACTTCATTAACGAATGGCTAGAAAATCCAGTGATTAGCATGAATATGTGGAATTGCCATGGCCTCCGACACCGAACAAATAATGTTGTGGAAGGATGGAACAACCGGTTAAACAGAATGTTAAAGAAACCTCATCCAAACATATACATTCTCATAAAAAATTTAAGAAAAGAAGCAGAATATTTCGATTTCATATTAAATAGAATGGACTTAAACCTAGAAAATAAGAAACGAAAGAAAATGTATATTCAACTGGATAATAGGATAAAGAGTGCAACAGAACTATTGCAGCGCTCTTGTGATATTAAATCATTTTTGGTGTCCGTGGCAATATTCAAAAATTTCACTAAAAAAAAACATTAAAATAAAAAAAAATGACAAAAAAACAAAGATAAAAAACAAAGATAAAAAACAGAAAAAATAGATAAAAAAAGCTAAAAAAAAAAGATAAAAAACAAAAAAAAAATTAAACATGCCTATGATTCATCATAGCCAGTCTTAAGCCTGGATAAAATGTGAAGGATTTTTTTTAAATGTTTGTACTTAACTAATACACATTAAATATAAAAAGACATGAAAGCATCTTAGGGAAGGAACTTCCATTTTTAAATTTATAATACTTTTTAACATTTGACACAAACAGTAAGGTAACCAACTTATATAGAAATAATCAACAATTGTGACACTAAGGTTTATTAAATCAACTATCTTCATTTTTTTTTAATTAAGGCACATAATCTCACTAAACTCTCAAAAGAAGCAAGTTTTTTATATCAAAATACTTTTTGCCGTAATAAAATTATTAGTAAGCATTTTCTCCTCTTATCAACGTCTATGGTAAATATTATTTAAATCTTACAAAAATTTGGTTATAGAATTATTCATGTGATAGTGGTAGAAAAAGGTAAAAATATTATTTGTTTATTAGGCAATGACCGCACATGCAACGATAAAATCAACATATTTTTGTATGACCGCAAATGCAACGATAATAGCCGTGATCGCAAATACTACGACCGCATCTGCAACGACACCGGCTGGATCACTGTTCGGTATAATCTCAAATTTGTCTCTCTGTAGACGTTTTTTGCTCTTAGTAGTTTGTGTAGGTCTCTGATAATATCCTTCGTTTCGAAATTCACTTCTCAATTTCTAGGCTTTCTTCCCCTTTACTTGTTAGGGTTATAGGGTTACTCCTAGAACCTATTTAGTATAATATTCAGTCCAAATAAAATTCATACTCCAATAATTCCAAGAGTTGGACTTTATGAAACGATGTCCACGATAGAATGCTTTTTTAATGCATTCATTTTTTTCGAATCCTAAGAAAACTAATACTTAAGTATTTTTGAAAAATTTTAAGACAAAACGAAAGACTACATTATTACTGAGGGCCGAAAGTCCCTGAAAACTTCTATAATGTTTATTTTAATAAGTTACAAGGGCGAATAAAGAGATAATTTAGCGTGATTTTTAATTGCAAATATTTCATTCCAAAGAAACTCTTTGTAAACATTAGGATATACATATTATGCATATATACATACAGGGTGTTTGGTAAATAATAGCTTAACCTTGGATTGCTAAGGTTAAAATAGGTCAATAAGCTAACTTATCTTAGTACAAAAGATGATAATAACCGAAATACAGGGTATCAAAGTTAAACTTTTATTTTATTTATTATTGAATATTTCCTGACAGGCATGGGACAACAACACTAAATTTGGTAAGTGGTGCTGGTACTATTCACCCTACTAAATTTTGTTAAACAAACGTTTCTGGTTAATACCAGAGGCGTACGGCAGAGGAAAGTGAATGGTTGACCCTTCCCAAATTCTACGCCACTGATGAAACTGCTATTTTAGCATTATTTTTAGATTCTCCAATACTTTCTATGCAAGTAATATACTCTTAATTCGTAACGATAAAATCATTAGTTTTCGAGATATTTAAAGGAAAAAATAAAAAGGAACACTTATTTTGATTAATGTATGTCCTTCGTTTTTAGTTTCAAATATCTCGAAAACGGCTTTATCGATACGAATGAAGAGTAACTTATCTACATAGAAATTATTGGAGAATCAAAAAATTGCACTAAAATAGCAATTCTGCCAGTGGCATAGAATTTGGGAAGGGTCGACCATTCACGTTCCCCCGTCGTACGCCTCTGGTAGTATCCAGAAACGTTTGTTTAAATTAATTTAGTAGGGTGTATAATACCAGCACTACTTACCAAATTTCGTGTTGTTGTCTCATGCCTGTCAGGAAATATTCAAAAATAAATAAAATAAAAGTTTAACTTTGCCACCCTGTATTTCGGTTATTATCAACTTTTGTACTAAGGTAAGTTAGCTTGAATCGGTCTATTTTAACCTCAGGAATCTAAGTTTAAGCTATGGTCCATTCTTTACAAAACACCCTGTATATTCAAGTCAGCTTGTTATGAATGAATGACTTTTCATAATTTAATAAAAAAAGAATGAAAACAAATTCCTAATAAACTATGCCTTCGTAATATTAAAATTCCAATAACCTCACAACGTCTTTTTTACTCAACAATTTACTGTTTCTGATGACGAATACGAAATTAGGTAAAAATTCTTTTAAAATTACGCTTTTTAATAAATCCACAAATCATCTTATTTCCATTATTACAATTAAACCTGACACGAAATCGTGAGGAATCCAAAAAATTGAAAACAAAAAAACACTCGTGCAGCTGTTAGCCAAACCGACCTAATTTGAATTTAAATTTCCTTAAAAATTAATATAAAAAGCAAAATGAGTAAATTAAATCAGAAGTCGAGCACTTGGCTTTTTGCTCTCTGCTTTTGTGTACACTCTAAAATATCTCGGCGAAGAGTCCAATAAAAAGGGCAATTTGTCTGGAAACCGCTATACACATGTGGGAAATTTGTCTTTGTAGCATAGGGGTGAAGGAGTAATTTGGATAATTTTTCTTCGACTTTATTGCTCAGATAAAATAACATACAGAGCACGATCATACACCACCACTTTTAAAATGAAGAAAAAATATGTTAGACAGGGGTTGCTTTTAGGCCCAGAGTTTAAAAATGAGTTTTCTATAATACCTCCTTCAATTGCAGGAAAGTTTATACCTATAAAAATCTGATAATTTTGAAATTTTTGTTAATAACTTTGAAGTATGTTTATTTTAGAAAAAGTGGATTTTGGTTAAGATATCGTATACTAAGAATTATGGAAGAACCCCGGAAAATAAAAATACAAACAGAGATAGATTCTTCTCTTTTTATCTCTTGTTTTCGTATTACTGATGATCGTGATTTTCTCGAATACTCTTTACAAAGTCTCTTCATTGCTATCTATCTTAATCTGCTTTAGAGTTTCGCAAAATGAGTGGTCCACTGAATCCTTAATTTGGTCGGACCACTTGGTTGGTGACTGTCATCGTGGTTTTCTTCCCAGAACCTTTCTAGAAACAATTAATCTCTCTAAATTATCTTCCCCTCTGCGAATCACGTGATCAAAAACTGTAGAATTCGCTGAAGACATGTTGTGGACACGTCAAGATTGTTTAATAATTAAAGCCAAGTCTGTTTAGAACGGAAAATGTTGTCTGTTGGACTCTCCAGATTATGCGCAGAATCATATCACATGATTTTCTGCTCTGTAGAGAAACATTACAAGTGTACTTATTTACCAATCTGATGTGGATCTTTTCAGACCAACTTAATATTTTAAGACCAATTTTAATGCTTTCTAACTAACTGTTCGCATGAGATCTAGCATTTCTTGTTCATTTGCTACTATAAGTGTAATGTCATTAGTAAATCTTAAATTGGAGGAGATTTTTCTCCGTTAGATGAGCAACCGTTACTCCATCGATCTATCCTTCTAAAGAAATCCTCATGCCTACATGTTCATCGAAAATATTGAATAAGACAAGTAGGAAATAGTCTATCTAAAAGGCTTTAAAATTAATTCAGACGTTTAATGTTTTATATACACTCAACCAAACTTATATGGAATCACTATGTATTAAAAATCTGCAGCTTTTGGAAACTTCTTCTTGTAGTGCCTATTGTAGTGGTTGTGTGGAACCACGTACGTAGATTTTTCAGCCACGAAATTCTTCGCCTTCCTGGTCCTCGCTTTCCCTCTACTTTTCCCTGTAAGACCAGTTGCAGCAGTCTATATCTTTCACTGTTCTTCATGATGTGACCGAGGTATTCGATTTTGGCTGTTTTTATTTTGATTAAGAGCTCTTTTTTTTGCATTCTCAGCAAAACACCCTCATTAGTAATGTGGTCGGTATAAGATATCTTCAGGATTCGACGATAAAGCCACATCTTAAAAGCCTCAATTTTCTTGCAGGTGGTGTCTGTGAGAGTCCACAACTCAACTCCGTACAACAGTATAGCAAAGATATAACATCGTAGTAATCTGACTTTTATGGGTATCGACAAATCATGGCATTTGAACAACTTTGCCATTTTTTGAAATGCAGATCTTGCTTCCTTTATCCTACATTTGGTTTCTATAGAATGGTCCCAATTTTCATTGAAGTTCGTACCAAGGTAGGTATATGTTTTTACTCTTTCTATTTGTTGGCCATTCACACTGATTCGTCCAAATTGCTGTTTGTTCTTAGAGATAATCATACATTTTGTTTGCTTAGTGTTTAGTGAAAGTCCGTATCTCTGACTGACTTCTGCGATTCTGTTCATTAACTCCTGTAGGGCTTGGGAACTGTCAGCGAATACCACAGTGTCGTCTGCGTATCTTATGTTATTGATACATTCTCCGTTAATTCGAATTCCGGCTTGAACATCATCCACTGCTTCTTGAAAGATTTCCTCAGAGTAGATGTTAAACAGCAGTGGGGATAGTATACATCCCTCACGGACCCCACGTTTGATTTTGATATCGTCGAATTCTCCTGCCTCTGTCCGGATAGAGAATGTTTGATTCCAATACAGATTGCTGATAATCCTTAAATCACAGGTGTTAATTCCAATATTGGTTAATATCTCCATCAGCTTGTCGTACTTGACTGTATCGAACGCTTTATGGTAATCAATGAAACATGCATAAATATCGCAATTTACGTCTCTACATCGTTGAAATAGCACTTGTATACTAAATAGAGCCTCTCTTGTACCCACTGCATTTCGAAAACCAAACTGTGTTCGGCTGATTTTTTCTTCGCACAGTCTATATATCCTTTGGAAGCTATAGATGTAAATATTTTAGTTGAAACGATAAGAAGAGTTGCCGTGCCTAAGAACTACATAGCAGGAGGAAGTAACGGGATCCCGAGTTAACCAGGCAGCACATACAAGATTGGTCACGTTAATTGGTCTCTTCAACACCAAAACTGGAACATTGGAAATTGGAAAAGTGTGCTATTTTCAAGCGAAAGTAGGATGTGTAAAGTCAGATCATTAACGAATTCATGTACTTAGAGGGCGAGGAAGGCAAGCAAGAACGGGAACTGTAAGATTTGTTCATAAATATAAAAGAGGAAGAGACATGTTCTGGAGAGGAATTATGATCGGTAAATTTTTTTTTTATTTTTTTAACTTTAATTTTCATCCAACCAACTTTAGTAGCTCGCAGGTTTGCTGATTTGGCTCTATAACCTGTAGTTAGGCTCCTGAGGGATGCGATAAAAGAAAATTAAATTTAGCATTAATTCGTTTGAAATAATAAAAAATATCAGATGACTCCATAATAAGTTTGGTTGAGTGTATAGTTCAGAAGGGACGTTAGCAATATATAGAGCCTTGTCATTCTTTTGTGTTTGTATTATTTGTTTTACCTCTTCCATTCTCGGGGTTCTGTATGTTCGGTGTCTCACTCCTTCATTTGGAATTTGGAAATAGATTTTCCCGACTGATTTTATTTCTTTTCAAGCGCTGGTTAGGCTTCTTTTAAGAAGCTTCTTTTCAAAAATCAAGGCATTCTTGATTTTTATGTAGATTTGTTCAAGGTTTGTATCCCTCTCTTAAATTGTGTAGGTAGATATTTATACGCTTGTTTTAAATCGTTGTTGTTTTGAAGAATTTTTCATTTTGTGTGTATGTATTACCGTTTTATTAGTTTTGTTTCTCTGTTTCACATATTTTGTCCCTCCGTCTTGCATATTTGTAGATTGGATTCGTAGATTGTGGCCTCTTTAAATTCGTTATTAAATCAATCAATTTTTGTATTGTTTCTCTTTTATGGCCACAAAATATGAATGCTGCATGAATTACTTTTGTTCTGATTTCTCTCCAATTTTCTTCGGTCGGTACACTGCCTGTATTTTTCTACAGATGTTAAACAAAGGCTAACACTAAGAGGAAAGTATTCGGGGCCGATGAGCAATTGGAAGAAAATAACCACCATGGTTCTGAAACCTTCGAGAATGGACAAGCTTAAGAAGTGCCGAATAGCTTTACTGTATAACACAAAATAAAGCAATTGAGATTTCTCTTGCTATTGAGATTTCCAAAGTCCGGAAGACTGGACAAGGCATGTGAAAGAATATCTTGCAATTGATGTGTAAAAAAGTAACACGGTCAAAAGTACTACAAATGAGGTGAAAAAGTAATAAGGTCAAAAATACTAACTGCAGGGATATAGATAATAACATATTTCAAATAAATTTTTCTTTGTACACTTTCTACAAGTTCTTAGAAATTGTACAATTTTTCTTCAAGTCAAAAAATGTTTAAAATATCTACGCAGAATATATTATTTTTAATTTACCAAATTTACTTTTTACGTGTAAAAACAGTTAGAATTATTATATCATTGTAATATTATTTTTTGTTTACAGAAGAGCTAAAGGTCTGCAGACTACCTGCAGGGAGAAAGTTGGGTAAGTTTGTTTATTGTTTTGTAAAATAAATGCTGATCAGTGGTATATGATAAAACACTCTAATTATTGTCTCCTTAATGAGGGTTTATTTGTATACAAAAATTTAAATGGCGATAATGTTTTTAAGCAAGGTAAAATGGATGTTTTTAAAAATAAACTCAAAAATAAATTGAGGACTAATTTTCTATGAAAAACCAAATTTGAAAGTTTGTTTGCTACTACTACAGGTAGCCTTGTTTGTGAAGAATTATACAATAGCAGTAATTATAGGCAATACTTGGATGAAAAATCATTAAGAAACAGTTACAAATTTATTAATTAGCGTATTTACTGGAATGTTTAACAACTTCTTACTTGTATACGATTGTGTCGTTTTTATCAAAACGATATGAAAGAAAGTCATTTTTTCTTTTTATTAGTTTTATTCCATAGTTTTTCTATAATGCGTTGTTTTGTGTTTCTTCTTGGGGGCTTTGAGTCGTCTTGAGATAAATTTCCAAAGAACTTTTTTATGGTTGTCATTTATTGCCTAAGTGTAGAATTAATAATATTTCTTATGCAATTATTTATGTAGGAGATTTAGAAATAACAGTAATATATGAACTGTAGCAAGACATTTTTTAGATCGATTATTTGAGAGTGGTTAGTTACATTATATGTACATCTTCATATTATGCAGACTTTAGTCAAATTCTCAAAAGACTGTATTGATCAAAACCTACACTTAGACTCAGAGAGAAGAGGCAGGTCCAGAGTATGATTGAAAGACCAGGAAGACGACTTATCAATATTAAGAATACGAAGTTGGAAAACCAAGGCAAAGGATGGGAAGGAATGGAAGGTGATTCTGGAACAGGCCAAGAGTCACCATGGGTTGTAGAGCCAATGATGATGATGATAATAAGACGAGATGGTACTTTGTACAAAAGTTGTAGAAATATAAAAACAACACTCTAACCAAAGAAATTGAAAAAGGGATCTTTCAGAACCTAATAATCTGAATATTACTCTATATTTAGAGCGAAAATATGACAAATCACCACAATACGAAATAAAATATGAAATAAACAGTTAATGTTTGTTTATACGAAGCTGAAGAAAAAGGTTGATGGGTGGTCGTAAATCACTTCGCACTTGTTAATATTTTTGAATTTAAACGTATATTGAGTAAACTAGATATATAACAGTATTAAAAAATAAAAGGTTAATATGTGTGTTGCTTCTCTGAATGTTTTGACTCGAATCGGGTTCTGGAATCTGCCTTTGGTGAACTTCAATCCCCTCTGCTTGAGAGCGTGGGGTAGTAAAAAATGAACCATATATGTATTAATATTAGCCGCATTGTCGTACTTGTTCGTATTGTCAGATATCAGTATAAATGTGCGTAAACATAAGTCCCCCCTTGAAACCATCGGGTTTCAATTGGTTACTTACAGTAAAGTCACCAAAAACAGTCAGATCCTTTACATTCTTTGTACTAGTAATAAAGCATGTAAATGTAAGTAAAATAGTAATAAAGTAGGATATATACAAAAACGAAAGTAAAATAGCAAATTAAAGGTATTTAAAATAAAGTAAATTTAAATTGTTCAAAGTAAAGTAAAATCAAAATTGTTCGACGAACAGTAAAATTAAAATTGTTCAAATAATTGCTCACTACGCTTCACTGTCCGAGCTAAATAGTAACAAAACGTAGAGTCAGTAAAGTTAAAATTGTGCAAAATAAAATAAAAATTAAGATTGTTTAAAATAAATGTCTCACTGCGATTCACCTTGAGACGGTAACACGCACAGCTTCACCACAGGTCTCTTGAAGATGCTGGATGCGGTCTTCACCGTCACGGAGCGGATAACGCCGTCCTTACCGGGATGAGTTTCGAGGATGCGTCCGAGCTTCCATCTCAAAGGTGGTAGACCATCTTCTTTGATCAGAACCAATGTTCCGATATGTAAGTGTTGTTGACAGTTCTGCTTCCACTTTACTCGTTGTTGCAAAGTGGAAATGTACTCCTTGGACCACCTGGTCCAAAAATGTCGGCGTAGCTGCTGCATTCGTTCATATTGAGAAAGTCTATTCTCCTTAATGTCGCAGTAATTGATGGGGTCAGGAATTGACGTGAGGGTATCTCCAATCAGGAAATGCGCAGGAGTTAAGGCAGTAGGATCACTAGGGTCGGAGGAAAGAGGACAAATGGGTCTTGAATTTAAGCATGCTTCCACCTGACACAGAAACGTGGTAAAATGTTCGAAAGTTAAAGAGGCGTCGCCGACCACTCTTTTAAGGTGGTGTTTTACGGACTTTACTCCCGCTTCCCATAATCCACCTTGATGTGGCGCTCTAGGAATTATGAAATTCCACTGTATCCCATCACAAGCTAAATTAGTTTCAATGTCAATAGCGATAGAAGCTAAGAAGTTTTTTATCTCGTTATTTGCTCCAACAAATGTGCTTCCATTGTCTGAATATATTGTTGTGCATTTACCTCGTCTAGACATAAACCGACGTAAGGCTGCTAAGAAACAATCAGTCGTTAAGTCGCTTACAACTTCCAAATGTATGGCCTTAGATGCAAAGCAAACGAATAGTGAAATATATGCTTTGGTAGTTTTGAAGTTTCTTCCCGTCCTGTCACGAAGAAGGAAAGGTCCAGCATAGTCAACGCCGGAAGTGGAGAACGGCCTAGAAGGAGTTAAACGTGGAAGGGGAAGATTCCCCATAAGAGGGGATTTGTTTCTTAAATTAAATTTGAAACAACGTGTGCATTCATGTATAATTTTCCTCATAAGAGTTCGTCCGGACAAAGGCCATACTCTCTCTCTGAGAGATGCTAAAGTGCTCTGTGCTCCTGCATGTAAAAGTCTTATATGTTCGTGTTGTGCGATAAGTTTTGTTAAGTTGCTATTAGCAGGTAGCACAGCAGGGTATTTTTTGCTAAATTCATAGTTTGAGTTGGTTAGACGACCTCCAACTCTTATGGTGTTAGTGTAAGTGTCAAAGAAAGGATTTAAGCCCAATAATTTACTGTCTTTGTTGATAGGTTGGGAAGATTGCAATAAGTGGTATTCGTCAGGAAAATGTCTAAGCTGTACGATACGAATCAAATTGTTCACCGAATCGGTACACTCTTGTACAGTAAGAGGGCCCGTAATACGAAACTGCCGAGGTTTTGTGGTATTATTTTTGAATCGGATTATATACGCAAAGACTCGTTGAAGTTTAGCAAAACTCGAAAACCTAGTTAGAAGGTCAAAATCTTCCGAAAGTAGGGCGAGACAAGTCTTGATAGGTTTTAGTTCCGGCAAATCGGAGGTAGTAGTGTCAATGTAAGAATTGGGCCATTCATGTTCAGAGTTAGTGAGCCACACGGGGCCATGAAACCAAGACTCAGAAGTCAGAAGTGCCTTTGGATCAATACCTCGTGTCAAAAGATCAACAGGATTGTCGGAGGTATTGACGTATCTCCATTGGTTATGATTAGTCAAACATTGTATTTGCGATACTCTGTTGGCTACGAACAGTTTTAATAAGTGAGGAGAAGTATGTATCCATGCAAGCACAATTGTAGAGTCGCACCAGTAGTACGTGTTCTCTAAATTGTGTCTAACTGAATTTTGAATTTTGCCCATAAGCTCACTTAGTAAAGGTGCTCCAGATAGTTCAAGTCTGGGTATGGTAACGCTCTTAATTGGAGCTACTCTGGTTTTGGCACAGAATAAGTTTGAAGTTATGTTTCCCAAGGCGTCAATACATCGTACATAGACAGAAGCACCAAATGCAGACTCCGATGCATCACAAAATCCATGCAGTTGAACGGAAATAGGGTTTGGACAAAAAGACTGTCTGGGTATTTTGAGATGATTAAGTAAGGACAATTGGGACCTATAATGTGACCACAAACTGTGTAGGTCATGGGGCAAAGACTCATCCCATGAAACCTTTAATTTCCAAAGTTTTTGGAGAATAATTTTGGAAGTAATTGTAACTGGAGATATCAGTCCCAATGGATCAAATATCTTTGCAATCGAACATAAAATTTGCCTCTTAGTTATTTTCTTTGTGAAATCCAAAGGAACAATTGTATACTGCAAAGTGTCATTCGCAGAGTTCCAAGCTAAGCCGAGAGTTTTTTCTTGTGGTTCAGTACCAATCTGTAGAATAGAAGATTCCTCGTTAAAATCAGCAATGCGTTTGTCATTTGATTTCCACTTCCTCAAAATGAATCCATAATGGCTCAGCAGGTCCGATAATCCATTCTTTATCTTTAGGACATTCTCAAGGGTTTCTCCACCAGTAAGAAGGTCGTCGACGTAGAAGTCGTGCAATATTATCAATGATAAGTTAGGATGCTCCTCTGCGTTCAGATGAGCTACCTCGTGTAAAGCTCTAATAGCTAAGAAGGACGAAGAAACCAAACCGTAAGTGACGGTGTTAAGTGTGTATGCATGAATTTCGTCAGCTGGATGAAATCGCCATAATATTTTTTGATAATTACGCTGATCCTCTGTAATAAGTACTTGACGATACATTTTCTCAATATCAGCACCTAGCACAATGTTATGTGTTCTGAAGCGCAGTAAAATGTCAAATAAAGAATCTTGTATTGTTGGCCCAGGCAACATTAAGTCGTTAACCGAAAGACCGGAATCGCTAGGTTGACTTCCATTGAAAACTACTCTTAATTTTGTAGTAGTCGAGGAATCTTTCACAACACCGTGATGTGGTAAAAAAAATCCGTGATTGTCTTGGTTGGGTGCAATTGACATGTGGCCAAGTTTTATGTATTCATTAATAAAGTCATGATATTGTCGCTTTAGATCGGGATTTCGATCCAATTTTCGCTCCAAGTTAAGGAATTGTTTAGTGACATTAGTTTTTGAGTCACCCAAAGAGGAAAAGGGGTGCTTTAGAGGAATAGATACAATAAATCTACCGTTAGTGTGTTGTAAAGTCGTCTCCTTGAAATAAGTCTCACAGAATTTGTCATCATCTGAGAGATAGGTAGCTTTCGGACATTCTTCTATCTCCCAGAACTTTGTGAGTGTTTCGTTAAGGTCAGTTTCAGTCGAAACGTAGCAGCTTAGTGTGTCATTAGAGGACTTAGTGCTGGAGATAGGACCAGAAATAATCCAACCCAGCTTTGTTTTATGTAATATGGGACCAAAGTTGGTTCCCAATTTAATTTGACCAATGCACAATAAATCCCAGAATGTGTCCGCACCAATAAGTAAATCAATATCGGCAGGTTGGTAGAAATTTTTGTCTGCAAGTGTAATATGTTTGGGTATAGTTAGAATAGCAGGGTCAAATGAAAATTGTGGTGTACTTCCTGTGATGTTAGGCAGTATTAAGCACGTGAGTTTCTTGTTAAAATCATTTATTGTCGATTTCATCTCAACCGACACACAAAAATTGACTTTTTATTCATTTGAGCAATACCAAATATGGAAATATTAGTTCTCATTTTCGGTAGTTGTAAAATATTGTATAAACGTTGACTAATAAAGTTAGATTGACTGGCGCTGTCAAGTAAAACCCTACAATCATGAAAATTTCCATTTTTGTCAGCCACTTTAACCATGGCAGTGGAGAGTAAAATCTGTGGTTTGACAGGTGAATGGCATGTTAAAGTAGAATAACTAGAAGAAGCCTCGTTAGCCTGAGGTGCGTTAATAGGAATGTCAGCCTGTACAGAAGTTTGTTTATTTGGCTGCTTTGGAAAATGCAACAGAGTGTTGTGGACCTTACCACATTTCTTGCAACCGGAAGAGTGACATTGTTTTGTGGAATGATTGTTGTTTAGACAATTAATGCACAATCGTAAACCTTTAGCTTTATTTAAACGTTCAGAAGGTGTTAATTTTAAAAATGATTCACAATGGTAAATGTTATGTTCATTGTTACAAAAAACGCATTGTTTTGTTGCGTTAGTAAGAAATGTCTTTGTTTTTTCCCTTTGTTTAAAGTTACTATTAGATTTATTACTTGACTGTTTGGTTTCGGTTTCCAACGTTTGTAGCATTCGACATTTATCTTTTAGGAAGTCAGTCAACTGAGAGAGTGTGCGAATTTCGCTAGCATTAATTTTGTTTTCCCAGGAGCGTCTGGTAGCGTTATCGAATTTGCTGGCCAATAAGTATATTAAAATATCATCCCAATGTTTGGTGGGACGTTCCAAAACTTCCAAAGCATTTAAATGTTTTTGTAACCCGTTTAAAAGTTGCCTAAGTCCAGTGTGTGACTCGTGTTGTAATGCCGGTAGGTTAAATAAAGATTTGATGTGAAAATTTATTAGAAGTTGCTTGTTTTCAAACCGTTCTTTAATAAGCGACCATGCTACTTCATAATTTGCATCACATATTTGCAACGAGCTGATTGTTTCTGCAGCCTCCCCTTTTAAGGAGAGCTGTAGGTAATGGAATTTTTGGACATTTGCTAGAGCATCGTTTTCATGTATTATGGATGAAAAACTGTCACGGAAAAACATCCAGGTTTCCAGGCTCCCGTCATACGAAGGCAAATTCAGGATAGGCAGCTTTACCGAATGTAGAAGGTTGCCCGCCCGAGAACCTGATGTGCTAGCACTGTCTTGATGGTCGACAGGGTTATCAGGAGCTTTAGTGTTTAAAAAGTGTGTTACCTCGGCCATTAGCGCATGAAACATGTTCTCAAAACTACATCGTTCTGGCTCATGAACAGTTCTATAATTTTCATCACACTTACTGTCCAAATTTTCGATGATTTGTTGAGCTTCTTCAAATTGGTCAATCAATTTTTCAGCCCTTACAAGCCTAGCATTTAACTCCGTTAAATCAGGCTGATCTTGTGTTTTAATGGTGTTAAAGTATGCGCTAAATCTCGTAAGGTGATTTTTGATAGTTGTTCGTTTGTTCTGTTCTGTTTGTAAACGCTCTGATTCCTTTTTGTTTTGTTTTGACATTGTGATCAATATTCAAATAAAAAGATAAATGTAAAAGGAAATGTAAAATGCAAAAATACCTACTATAATATTTGTTAAAGAAGAAGAAAGGTGTAAAATAAAATGTAAAATAAATTATAGTATGTACCTAATGTAGATAATGTCAAAAAATGTAAAAATTGTAAAATGCAACAATTATAAAATGTAAAAATACCTACTACCTATAATAATTGATAAAAGAAGAAGAAGCGTCTAAAGAAAAATATAAATGTAATTAAATGTATTATTGTGTAATGATTCGAGCCCAACGTATTTGTAAAATAAATGTTTAAATAACCCTTAAAAAATGTTTGTAAAGTTTGTGAAATAAATGTTTAAATAACCCTTAAAAATGTTCAAAATTCGAAACTATAAATATTTAAAATGTCAAAGATAAAAATGACACCCCGTCTATGACATAAAAAAGATAAAAATGCAGTTTGCCCGTGAAGCAATTAAATCTTTTAACATAAACTCAAAAATGTCTTATCGTAAATAAAATACCACGTTTCTGTTATCAGATTTCAGTACTTATAAATCAAGATATTTTAAGGGTAGGTATATGAAAATGTGAACACTGACCTTTTTTAAACTGGGCGTGTCTGTCTGCCTGTCTGCGATCACTAGGACACTGGTAATTAATTATATATCCGGCTCGAAGGACCAAAATGTTTGTTTATACGAAGCTGAAGAAAAAGGTTGATGGGTGGTCGTAAATCACTTCGCACTTGTTAATATTTTTGAATTTAAACGTATATTGAGTAAACTAGATATATAACAGTATTAAAAAATAAAAGATTAATATGTGTGTTGCTTCTCTGAATGTTTTGACTCGAATCGGGTTCTGGAATCTGCCTTTGGTGAACTTCAATCCCCTCTGCTTGAGAGCGTGGGGTAGTAAAAAATGAACCATATATGTATTAATATTAGCCGCATTGGCGTACTGGTTCGTATTGTCAGATATCAGTATAAATGTGCGTAAACAGTTAATTTGGATTTTATGTGAAGATGGGTACAAATTACCAGAGAGGATACAATAAGAACAGAGGAAATATGGAAATAGAATGCTTAATTAGACAAAAGTTGAAAAACAGAGCCCTACACGTGGAAAGAAAATGACGACCAGGCATGCAAAGGATTTTCTGGCTGAAAGATCTATATACGTGGTTCATCGCAACAACCACAAATTTTTTAGAGCTGCAGTGTGCAAATTATAGATTGCCATGATGGTCTATAACATCAGAAACGGATAGGCATTACAACCAGAAGATAGGATTCTGGTCCTACCTTTCTGATGAGTCTAATTATACGAAGAATTCGATCCAAAACTTCAAACAATTTTGATAGTGGAGTCACTGAAGGTTTTCACCTCCGATTCCGTTGAACCTTCATCGATTTTCATGAAAATTGGTGAGTAGTTAGAAGTTCCTTCAAGGAACAAAGGTGACATGATGCCAACTTGCGCTTTTACCCTGGGGGTGGATGTCACCCCTTCTCGTGGGTGAAATTTCTTTTATTAAAAATAATACCAGAAATCGATAGAGGGGCAACTTCTAAGCAAAATTTGTTATATAAAGTTATTTACATAAATCAATATTTTTGAGTTATTAAATATCTAAAATTTTTCTATTTTTTCTTAAAAAAATGCATGTTTTAAAACTGTTTTTCACGTATTACTCAAAAACTATAAGCTTTTGTAAAAAAGTTGTTATTTACAAAATTAAAGATAATAAAAAATTTAATACACTCACTTAAAAAACTAAACTAATGTTATTTCAAGGTGAGTTATGGGTAATTGAATGTATATTTTTTTCGACAAGTACTCAAATCTAAGTATTCAAGCTTACATAACGGGAAAACGATGCATTTTATAGAATATACTTGTTAAACACTTGTCAAAGTATTAATACTTCGAAATACCTATCAAACGAGCTCCAGTAGAAGCTAATAGCATCAAAATTAAGCAAGTTATGATGAAAATAAAAGAACCCTTTCGATTATTTTAGGAAAAAGTGAAAAATAAAACATACGCTATTTCCACAAAAATTAAAATTTGTATTAATCCTCACCAGAATTTCTTTAAGTTAACATAGTTAATGATTTCAACCATTTGGACCGGTTTAGAATGCATATTTTTGAAAAAAAAAGATATACTTTTAAAAAATCAGAATTTTTAAAATTATCGTACTTTTCATTTTCTTTTGATAAGAACTCCAAAAATACTCAATATACGTAAAAAATGATATAAAACTAAATTTTAGTTTTTTCCGTTCCAAATACTTTAACTGGTTTAATATTTCTGTAGAGTAAAAAATAACCGAGATAGAAACGTTTAAAATTTCAATTTTGCTGCGAGAACCATGTAACCGGGGCAATTTGAGCTTTCATTTTTAAAAAAGTAAGAGGTTTAAAAGATTAAATTTGACGTTTTTTTAATAGCACTTAGAATCAGCTTTTATGTGGTTTTTAGGTGAACCTGATATCTTAAAAATTAATGGAGTTTTTTAGTAAAAAAACAATAACATTTTTGGAAAAATTTTTAAAAGATTAATTATGAAACATTTTTGGTGCATAAATTTTAATGCTATCAACTTGTTCTAGGGCTTATTTGATAGATATTTCTAAGAACTTTGACAATTATTTAAGAGCAAACAGTACCGAGCAACAGGTAGCAACAAACGCGTTCCAAGATTGCGGCTCTAATTTTGAATATTTTGTCGAGATATTTGTCACACATATTCGTAATATAATAAAGAATGGCGGTACAGGGCCCAATTTCAGAAATATGTTAGTATGTGGAAATTACTCTATAACTAAATAAAATATTGAAAAAAGGAGAGTGTACCGCCATTAAAAAATACAAAAAAATACACTTTCTTCAAATAAACTTTTTTATCCCGTGCCTAGATTTTGTGTCACATTGGAACTACTAAAAATCGATTTTTTTTTAACAAAAAATCGAACGTCACTGACTTGGCAACATTTCGCGCCTATGTGTATAAAAATTATTGTTTTTGATAGTATAAACGTCACTGTCAGTGTCGAATTATCGACGCACTGTTGCCACACTTTTGAAAGTTCGCGGAACTTTCGCAATCTTGGACCGCGTTTGTTGCTACCTGTTGATCGCTACTGTGTGCTCTTAATAAATTTATGTTATAAAATCCATCATTTTCCCGGTATTTAAGCTTGAATACTTAGATTTGGGTACTCGACGAAAGAAATATACATTCAATTACCTATAACTCACTTTTAGTTAACATTGCCAGGTTTTTCTAGTAAGGAGTTTATTTGATTTTTTATTAGCCTCAATTTTAATAATAATAACTTTTTTGGAAAAACTTATAGTTTTTGAGATATTTATGAAAAATCGGTTAAAAACATGCATTTTTCTGACAAAAAATTAAAATTTTTGATCTTTAATAACTCAAAAAGTTTTGATTTATTTTAATAACTGTATAACAAATTTTCCTTATAATTTGTCCTTCTATTGAATTGTGCGGTTATTTCTAATAAAATAATTGTCACCCCCGAGGAGGGGTGGCATCCACCCCCAGGGTAAAAGCGCAAGTTGGAATCATGTCACCTTTGTTCCTTGAGATATCCTCTAACCACTCAACAATTTTCATGCAAATCGATGGAGGTTCAACGAAATCGGAGTTAATAGCTCATATCCACCTTCAGTGACTGCACTATGATACTAAAATGTATAAACATTTTCAGTTTTTTTGCAATACGAAAATGCAGCAGCTGCATAATATCCTCGGCATTCTGTATGATTTATAATTTTTGAAAATCTCGGGAGGTTGTAACCAAAGAAAGTATTCTACCTGTTGTCATGGTGGTATGGGTACGATATTTATGGTCGTTTTCTGTGCTACTTCGATTGATAACTTACTTTGTTTTAATTTTGATACTGTTTCATATAAAATAACGGCGACTAAAATCTTGCCAAAGAGAAACCAGTCTATGTAGATACAATATGATACATTTTGCACTTTTAAAAGAATTTCTTTTCTCGTGACTTCGGTTTTAAAAATACTTTTTATTCATCTTTTAGACCCAATAAAAACGGAATAGGAAATAAAAGCCGTAAAAAAGATACAAAAAAATTAAGCAATCTGTATTTTATAACCTCTAAACTTTTATCGCTAATTATAAAAATTACTAAAGCCTTTATGGAATTCTCGTGGCTTTCTCCATAAACGGTTTCGTAATAATTTTTGAAGCGTTCGTCATAGGGGGTAATTTTAAATTTACGACAGGGTCCCATTGCGGAAAACCGAGATGACATAAAATGACATAAAACCGCTAGTGACACTGCGATTAGTCGCATAAAAATGCTATTTTGTGAAATTAGCTTTAAGGGTGGGAATAGGGGTGAAATAATATGATTCTGTACCTGTTTATGGGGTAAAGTGTAAACGTTTTTTTATGTTTATATGCGAGTAAGGATCGTACGGAAGGTAACTGGACAAAAGGGATATCGAGGAATACGAAATAGGCTTTCCAGTAGGTACGGTGTAATAAATTTTTAAATATTAAAAAAAAAGATACTACAAAATGTTATACAGTGCATTCGTAAAGTGTGGAAATTGTCTATTATCTCATAACTTAATTAATTTCAGAGTAAAAGCGTTGACAAGTCGATTTTTATTTTTAAATTATGATTTTTTGACGTATATCCCATAATAGTGACGTCATCGATTTGGGCGTGATGACGTCATCGATGATTTTTTTAAATGGGAATAGGGGTCGTGTGGTAGCTCATTTGAAAGGCGATTCAATTATCTATTCAGTAATATAAACATTAACATCATTATTTATACAGCATGGCCAAAAAATAATTTTTGAATTAAATTAATTTCCGCAAAAAAAAGAATACATGTAATTTATTTAACTCAAAATAAATTTTACTGCTGCCAGAAAAGAGAAAAAAAATGTTTATCAGACAAATAAACATTGCTTTTCGCTTAAATTACATGTTCAAACTGTCAAGAGGCAGGTGTGTGACTGGTTGACATTTAATTTAAGCGAAAAGCAATGTTTGTTTATGAAATAAACATTGTTTTATTATATGTGGCATCAGTAAAATGTATTTTGAATTAAATAAATTACATACATTGTTCTTTTTGCGTCAATTATTTTAATTCAAAAATTATTGTTTGGCCACCCTGTATAAATAATGATGTTAATGTTTATATTACTGTATAGAGAATTTAATCACCTTTCAAATGAGCTACCACACGACCTCTATTCCCATTTAAAAAAATCATCGATGACGTCATCACGCCCAAATCGATGACGTCACTATTATGTGTATACGTCAAAAAATCATAATTTAAAAATAAAAATCGACCTGTCAGAGGTTTAACTCTGAAAATAATTAAGTCATGAAATAATAGCGTTTCCACACTTTACGAAAGCACTGTAAGAAGCATATATGCAGGGTGAATTTTTAGTACGAAGTTGTTTGTTTTTGTCTTCCATTTGTCCCCTAAAAAGGATTTAAATCGAGAGAAAATTCAAATTATAGCAGCCAGTCCAAAACGGGCCATCATTGCTAGTCATAATAAAGTTAAAAATGTTATACAAGTTTCGTGCCATTAATTCATTACGTACATTACGTTTGATATTCGTTTACTTTGTGTAGTTATTTTATGGTATATGTCAGTTTTATAAATCTTTATATAGGTGCAGCAAACTCTTTCGGCAGTGAAACCAATTTATGGTTCTCTACCTTAAATTCCTTATTTAACGCCAAAGCTTTTGAAATTATTTAGGAATCTTAATTTTAAAATTGTTACTCAAGATGTTAAGATCATCTTCAACTAATACACTAAAAGAATAAAGGAGTTAGAGCTGGGCTATACCGAGGGAAACCAAGGTTAAGCCTTATATGTAGTATGGTATAACTAGACTCAAACCCAGACATCCAAAGTGAAAGTTAACCTCCAACACCAAATTGTTCTATATGGTCCACATAATGTTCAGAAAAACAAACTTGTACTCAACCCGATTCAATTCCAGTGCCTTTAATGTTGCCCGACTATCATATATAATTTTTATAGATCTGTTCCTGTAATTGCCCTTTATTAATTCTTGCAGGTACATCTCTATAGAATAAATTTCCGTTTAAAAGGTAGTAGAGTGATTACCTAGGTTTTCTCTAATAGTATAATACAATTGATCCAAAAGATGGCATAACCCAGACATTCAAAGTGAAAGTTATCGTCCAACACCAAATTATTCTATACGGTCCACATAATGTTCAGGAAAAGGTCACACCATTTTGGGCATTGGGTTTGGGGGGAGAGGGGGGAGAAATCGGTAAATTCGTAGTTTTTACGTTTTTCGTCAATATTTCTAAAACTATGCGGTTTAGCATGAACAACCTTCAATACAAAAATGTTCTACATTAAATTTCAAATAAAAAAGACCCAATGCATAATCTTTCTAAAATGAACGGTTCCAAAGTTACGGAGGTAGTAATTGGTCCAAAAAGAGGCCTAACCCAGACATCCAAAGTAAAAGTTTTCCTCCAACACCAAATTGTTCTATATGGTCCACATATTGTTCAGTAAAAAGTAACACCATTTTGCGCGTCCGGTTTGGGGGGGGGGGGGAGATGTGGGAGAAATCGGTAAATTAGTAGTTTTTTACGTTTTTCGTCAATATTTCTTAAACTGTGCTCTAGCGTAAACAATGTTTTATACAAAAATGTTCTACATACAATTTAAAACAAAAAAGGTCGGATACATAATTGTTATAAAAGCAACGGTTCCAGAATTCGGAGGGTGAAAAGTGGAGGTTTTCGATACTTTTTATATTTTTTGGGCAATTTATATTTTTACTGATTGAAAGAAATTTTCTTTAACAGGATTGGCCATTTCAGTGGCCGATGGTATGTTAGTGATAAGCCCTTGAAAAAACGTCAACCTCACCACCCAAAATCATCATCAATTGCCCAAAAAATATAAAAAGTATCGAAAACCTCCATATTTAACCCTCCGTAACTCTGGAACCGTTGATTTTATAACAATTATATATTGGACCTTTTTTGTTTTAAATTTTATGTAGAAAATTTTTGTATAGAACATTGTTTTTTGCTAAAGCATAGTTTTAGAAATATTGACGAAAACCGTAAAAAACTACTAATTTACCGACTTCTCCCCCATCTCCCCCCCCCCCCCCAAACCGGACGCTCAAAATGGTGTAACTTTTTACTGAACAATATGTGGACCATATAGAACAATTTGGTGTTGGAGGAAAACTTTTACTTTGGATGTCTGGGTTTGGCCTGTTTTTGGACCAATTATACTATACTACCTCCGTAACTTTGGAACCGTTCATTTTAGAAGGATTATGCATTGGGCCTTTTTTATTTCAAATTTAATGTAGAACATTTTTGTATTGAAGGTTGTTCATGCTAAACCGCATAGTTTTAGAAATATTGACGAAAAACCCAAAAACTACGAATTTATTGATTTCTCCCCCTCAAACCCGACGCCCAAAATGGTGTGACTTTTTCCTGAACATTATGTGGACCATATAGAACAATTTGGTGTTGGAGGATAACTTTCACTTTGAATGTCTGGGTTATGCTATCTTTTGGATCAATTGTATCATACTATTAGAGAAAACCTAGGTAATGACTCTACTATCTTTTAAAAGGAAATTTATTCTATAGAGATGTACCTGCAAGAATTAATAAAGGGCAATTACAGGAACAGATCTAGAAAAATTATATATGATAGTGGGGCAACATTAAAGGCACTGGAATTGAATCGGGCTGAGTACAAGTTGGTTTGCAATGCTCTTTGGAATCTGATTCGGATCGAAAAAAGTCACCAAGTAGGTTTAGTCTGGATGCTTGGACATATGTACTAGTATTGAAAGGAACGAAAAAACGCATATACCTGCCAGGATCTCTCTCTCTCTCTCTCTCTCTCTCTCTCTCTCTCTCTCTCTCTCTCTCTCTCTCTCTCTCTCTTTCTCTCTTGTCGTTTCCCTATTACCGAGGATCGTGATTTCTTCCAATATTCCTCACAATGTTTCTCAATTGGTCTCTATCTTCAGCTGCTCTAAGAGCTTCAGAATGAGTTTCCAGCTGAATTCTTTATTTGGCCGGACCATCTAGTTGGTGATCGTCCTCTTGATCTTCTCCGCGGAACGTTTCCAGAAACAATTAATCTCTCTAAACTGTCGTCACCTCTGCGAACCACGTGACCAAAGAATTGCAATATTCGTTGCAGACATATTGTGGACAGCCTTTTTTTAATCTTGAGTTGGTTTAGAATGGAAACGTTTGTTCTATGAGCTATCCAAGTCTCTGCTTTGTATAGAAATATTGAGAATGCAAGGGCATTCACCAGTCTTATCTTAATATTTTGAGAGACAGGTATGTCTTTCCAAACTTTAGTTAGGCGACTCATCGCATTTTTTGCCATACCAATACGTCTCCGAAGTTCTGCTTTACAGTTACCATCTTTAGTTATAATAAACCCGAGATAGGTAAAGGTGTTTACTATCTGGTATTCCTGTAACATGTTAGTCAGTTGAATAGTGATGAATCTGTCGACCACCATTATTTTTGTCTTAGCTTTATTGATTTTTAGACCAACTTTATTGCTTTCGTACTCAACTCTTCGCAGGAGATCAAACATTTCTTGTTCATTTGCTGCTATAATATTGCTTATAATAATGTTTATTGGCATAAAAATTCAGATTTTTCAAGACACGATATTGTTACTATTTCTCGACTAAAATTTGGCCATGCCTGTTATCCCGCACATCTATATAAATCAATATAATACAGTCGGATTTGTGCGAAAATTGCAATACAATAAGTGACTTGTATCATATACTTTTTTCATGTGAAAAATGTGTGACAAAAAGAAATTTGTTGAAATGCAGCTATTGCTGATCTTTAGGATTCTTCTAAATTATGTTAAGTCGTGTAAATTGAAACTTTGGATTACAAAATTAGTCGTGTAAATTAATAATACCCCGTATCCCTACTTAGTATGTGGTTAGTCACCCTGAACGATCTGGGTGCGAAAGGTTTTTTTTTTCCTTACCTACCGTGGATTGTTTTTGTAATGGATTCGGAGATTGATTCGTAATGGTCTTGGTGTATGGTGAGGCGTCGATTTCAAGAAGTGTTGCTGGCTAAATGGGCGCAGTTCCCAAAGGCCATAAAAAAACCTGTAGAACACGTCATAGTAGGATAATATCAAATATAATTTACAAAATTATCAAGAAATGAAGCATCAATCAATATTAAACATGATTTTAATTTCAAATGACAAATATATTTTGTATTTCATTTGAAAATATTTTTTTTAATCAAAAAGGACCGTTGTCTGTGAACACTCATCTAATATACTTATCTTTAGCACTACCGGACTCCCCGGAGCACCTGGTGCCCACGGTCACTGCTAAAGAACGTCATCTTCTGGAGTTTCGAAGGTATTCGGCACCGAATGCACGAAAATAGATTACTAGGCAGTTTTGGGGTCGCTGAATACAAATACGCCATAAGCACTAACCCCCGGACCACCTGGTTCCCAAGGTCACTGCTAAAGCATGTTATCTTCTGGAGTTTGGAGGGTTTTCGGGCACCAGATACACCAGGGTCGTTTATAATGTCGTATTCTTGTTTAGCAACTCCAAAAACTCCTGTCTAGCATTAATTTAGTGCTGAAAATGCTCAAATCTCCAAATGAAGTGCTATAGCAGTGAACGTTCTGACGACGTAGTCGTCTTCAGCGACGCCAAAAACCCCCCGAGTAACAAAATCTGGCCCTTAATACACTTATTTTGACATGCTTCTGCATTATTATACAGTGATGAGCGCGCTAGTAACTGGCAAAATAACGCAAAAGCTGGAAAACATAATACAGTGTGAAACAAAAAGAGATGAAACTAGTAGAGGTGGAAATCATCGATATAAACGTATAAATTAACATTACATTACATAGTTTCCCACTTTTAAACGTATCGGAGGAGTATGACAACTGTCACTATGACAGGAGAATTTTATTAAATACTCCTGTCACAGATGTCTTTATGTGAAAAACTATGTAATATAATGTTAATTTTTATACGTTTATATCGATAATTTCCACCTCTACTAGTTTCATCACTTTTTCTTTCACAATGTATTATGTTTTCCATCTTTTGCGTTATGTTGCCGGTTATTAACGCGCTCATCCCTGTTTTTATCCACTTTAAAATGCAACTATGGATTTCCACCTATTTTCCACCTATTTTCCACTTATTGTAGGCTTTTTTCTTGACATTATCCTAAACACAATGCAAAAAGCTGCAGGTTTCTAGGTGCTGTATTTAAACATCGATTTATTTTGTGCTAAATTCACTGGTCTACTAGTAAAATACATACATTTTTGTCATGGATCAAGTATTTTTAACTATTTCATACGATTACTTCGTGAATGTTAAATCTGCTACTGTCTGTCCGATCTGTATCTAAAACTCTATAAAATATAAGACGTTATATCCAACTCAGGGATTTAGTGCGCATTAGTCTGAATATCAATTTTCTGAAATAGAGTTTTTATACAGCTATATAAGTCCAGAATCCTATTTTCCCTGAAAGGTTTTTGAGTTTTCCGCCTTTGCAAAAATATTTAAATTCACTTTTTTTTGTTTCATACATTTTATATCTGTTCTCTAGGGGTACAAAAAATCATAACTTGGAAAGAATGGTCCGTAAATACGTAAATATTTTACGAAGTATTTTGATGTTATTTAAGGATTTTTAAAGATACGTAAAAAGTGGATATTATAATACATCATATTCATAAGCATTTTTATTCAGAATCTTCCATATTTCTGACGAAATAGTTTTATTCAAGTGTTACTCTCAAGTTTCCCCAAAGAGAGTTCATTTAAATCTCCTAGTCCTCGATGGCGTCTTACTAAGCTCCTTGAGTGGCTACTTTAATATTCGCTGCAATTCTGAAGTTCATTAATATGGATGCACTTTCTCTACACTTCAGGACTCTGGATAGCTTGAGGTAAAGAAATATCTCATGTGACTGAACAATACTATTTTCGTATTGTAATGTACAGTAAGGGACTGTATAAGATAATATGTATCCAAAAAATGTATATAATTTAGGCATAATTAGGTCGTTACAGAATGTGTTGTTTCTATAATCATAAACAAAGCGTAGGTTAATTGATAGAGTTTGTTTGGGTAACCTCGCAAGTAAGTAACGATACTCACGTACCGTTTACTTTCAAAGTTTAAAATAAAGAAAGATATAAAAAGCCTGAAGAGGGGTGAAATAGATTATTATTAAGATTACTATTATAGTAGCAGTCGTGCGAGATGGGTGTCTGAACGACTACCCCGCGAAACAACATCTTCTTAACCTTACGTTTATAGATGTTGTAAACTTTAAATAAATGTATAGTTTAGAGTCAGTGTTTTCCTAGTTCCGATAGTTGGCTCCCTTTCCGTCCCTTAAGGACCCAACACGACAGTAAATTATTAAAAAAAAGTGGATGTTGGATTTTTTTAAACAGAGTAATATTTTTATAAAGATAAGTTACAGGTGAAGTTAAAATGAGAAACATATTTATGAAACACAGGATTTTACTTTATCGATAATTAATTTATTATATTATTGATTATACAGGGTGTTTCATTGGGAAACGAAAATACTTTAACGGTGAATAGAGGTCACCGAGCCGGTTCTAGATGTACTACATTTTTTGCCCTACCGACCTCTATAACCGACTTACAGGGTGTTTTATCGATTTTTCCCATTTCTTTCCTAAGTCATAAATTTAGAACCACCCGGCATATTTTTTTGATATTTGGTACACATATGTCTCATTCAAAACCCAAACGACCGACATACTAACCATAAGAAAAATCCAGGTCCGGATTAACAAAAAATTATAAAGTAATTGCGACCTTAAAACAACACCCTGTATATTTAAATTTTGAAAATCTGTTTGCATATTTGAAAAGAGCACAAAAAAGTAAGTTTAATGGTTTGCTTCAATTTTTCGGCCAGACAATTTTATGACTTTAATTTTCAAATTATATTGAATTTTTTAAGAACTCTTGACATAAAAAAGCAGGTATTATTAACTTTTAGTTAATAAAAAAGTTAATGAATAAATACTCATTTTAAAAATAATCCATACTTACTTACCACATTGGAATGACCCAATTACTAATGACAAGAAAAATCCAAGTCCGGATTAATAAAAAAATATAAAGTAATTGTGACCTTGAACCAACACCCTGTATATTGAAATTTTGAAAATTTGTCTGCGCATTTTAAAGGAGCATAAAAACTGTGATTAAAAGTTCATTTTAATTTTTTCGCCGTTGATTTAATTACATCAATTTTGAAATTATATTGAAATTTTAAAGAACTCTGAGATTAAAAACCAGGGAAGGTATGTATTATTAACTTTTAATAATTTAATGTTAATGAATCAATACTTATTTTAAAAATACTTAATACTTATTTACTACTCTGGCTTCATGGATTTTCTGGATTTGTAGCTGTATGCACATCATTAAAAATTAGAATTGCGAGATTTGGGATATTTGAATGATTTAGTAAAGAATTTAAAAAAACAGCTGTACTTATCTAATAAAAAAAATTTGTATAACAATTCAACAATTTAACATAAATTAAAAATATTTGAACTATAATAGTTGCTCAAATTAAAAAATGCATTTCCTAGCTCGTTTTAAAAGATTTCGAAATCGATTTTCTAATTAAATTGGGATTATTCATCATTTTTCTGGCAGCTTCTTGTGAACTTGACAGAATTAATCAATATGATTTCAAAATTGTCCTAATAAAATTATCTGCGCAAAAATTTGACATGCACCTTTTAACGCAGTTTTTTATGTTCTTTTAAAATACGCAACCAAATTGTCAAAATTTCAATATACAGGGTGTTGTTTCAAGGTCACAATTACTTTATACTTTTTTGTTAATCCGGACCTGGATTTTTCTTGTCATTAGTAATTGGGTAGTTCCAATGTGGTAAATAAGTATTGATAATTTTTAAAATGAGTATTTATTAATAAAATCAATGGGAAAATACCCAGTAGCTGGCTGTATACCATAATTAAAAAATCATACAGAAGTAAAAAACTTCGTTTGTACAATGGTATACTAGGCAGAATGTAAGTATTACCACATTTTTTCTTTAACTAGTCACAATTTTAACCTTTTGCATTCATTCTAACGTGGAAATACTTCGTTCTAGGCACTGAAGATGATCTGATCTAGATCGAAAACGTTTTGCAAATCCTTTTGGATGACTTTTAATAGTTTTTAATAAACTTTTTTATACCATTGTACAAACGAAGTTTTTTACTTCTGTATGATTATTTATTAATTAACTTTAATAATTTATAACTTAAACTTAATAATATCTGCTTTTTAATGTCAGAGTTCTTAAAAAATTCAATATAATTTGAAAATTAAAATTAAAGTCATAAAATTGAAGCAAACCATTAAACTTACTTTTTTGTGCTCTTTTCAAATATGCAAACAGATTTTCAAAATTTGAATATACAGGGTGTTGTTTTAAGGTCACAATTACTTTATAATTTTTTGTTAATACTGACCTGGATTTTTCTTATGGTTAGTATGTCGGTCGTTTGGGTTTTGAATGAGACATATGTGTACCAAATATCAAAAAAATATACAAGGTGGTTCTAAAGTTATGGCTTAGGAAAGAAATAGGTAAAATCGATAGAACACCCTGTAACTCGGTTATAAAAGTCGCTAGGGCAAAAAATGTAGTATATCTAGAACCGGCTAGGTGACCTCTATTCATCATTAAAGTATTTCCGTTTCCCAATGAAACACCCTGTATAAATGGAAAACAAAAAATGGGAAATAGTGGCACAGGACCGACAAACATGGAAAGCAATAATAAACGCGGCAAAGACTTACGAAGAGTTGTAACGTCATTGATGATGATGAAGATGATAATTGATTTAGTGTTTCTTGTTGGTTGGTTGGACGGATTAGGTATATTTATGTATGTGTTTATATTGGTAGAATCCCATCCAATTCTCCACGCTCATAGCTTTAAGATCTCCTACTCTATTATCTTGCCACCGGAGTTGAGAGCGTCCACATGGTCTTCTTCTAGTTGGGTTCCAGACTAGCTTTACTATTCTTCGTCATGTTTTCTGAGATGTCCTGCCCATTGGACTCTTTAATTCTTTTATTATGTTAGCGTCTGCGTACAGTTCTTAGAGCTCTTTGTTAGTTCTTACTCAATATTGTCCAGCTGCTTCATCAAGCACAGGCCCAATGTGGGCAGCTCTCTTTTAAAAGTTTCTACCAGAATCTGATAATCAGACATGGGACTGATTATCACTGACCATCATAAATTGATGTCCTACATATTTATATGTATCTACGAGTTCTATTTGTTGCCCACCATTTAAAAACAGCTTAAGCAAAATAAAGATAGGAAAGATACGAAAAGGATATATAGTCCAGGGTAATAAGGTTTTTTCCATGACCCTTGAACAGCCAGGGTACTGAAGCGTTTTTTCGACAGGTAATACCTAAAAGAGCAAATTTTAATTGTTTCCTGCGTAGGATCTGGCGGCCATTTTTATTTATAAACAATTAAGTGTCAAAAAATGATATTTTTCACTTTTTTTTCAAATCAATTAAAAACAGGGAAACTTATGGTTTTTTAGTACAAATATCTTCGAGATTATGGAAAAAACTTTAAAATTACGTATTACAAAGTTTGATATACTCATTTATTGTTAATATAATTGCGAAAAAAGTTCGTAATTGCAAAAAAAATTATATTCGCAATAACTGTTGTAAAAATTAGTGTGAAGCTTTGAAATTTTGTCAAATAAGGGTTCTTTCGTGCTTAATATGTGATAAAAATTTCAAAGCGATTCATTCAATTGTTTAAATTTTATTTAAATTGTTTATCCCAGAGAGCATTTTTTTTGCAATAACATAAGTCAGAAAAAAATGACGTTAGAACCATTCCACAGGTGTGAAATGAAAGAGCATGAGCTCTGTTCTCAACTTGGTTTAAAAAAGTGAATAAAAAATGCATTTATTAGTAATAAATAATTATGCAAAAGTATCGTAAATCTTTCCTTATAAACTTTTTATTTTGTTTTATAAGAAATTATATATATTTATTACAATTTTTTATCAATTATGATATTAAATAACATTACTTGGTAGTTGTACACCTGCACTCAAAGCGATTCATTCAATTGTTTAAATTTTATTCAAATTGTTTTTCCCAGAGAGCATTTTTTTGCAATAACATAAGTCAGAAGAAAATGACGTTAGAACCATCCCACAGGTGTCAAATGAAAGAGCATGACCTATATTTTCAACTTGGTTTAAAAAAAAAGTGAATAAAAAATGCATGTATTAGTAATGAATAATTATGCAATAGTATCGTAAATCTTTCCTTATAAACTTTTTATTTTGTTATATAAGAAATTATACATATTTATTACAATTTTTTATCAATTATGATATAGATAACATTACTTGGTAGTTGTGCACTTATAACAGGGTAAGAAAGTTAATTTTTTTGGAAAAAGTTATTCAAAAAGTTTATAAAGAAAAATTGACGATACTTTTGCATAATTATTTACTACTAAAAAATGCATTTTTTATTTACTTTTTTAAACCTTGTTAAAACGTAGCTCATGCTCTTTAATTTGACACCTGTGGAATGGTTCTAACGTCATTTTTTTTCTGACTTATGTTATTGCAAAAAAATGCTCTCTGGGAAAAACAATTTGAATAAAATTTAAACAATTGAATGAATCGATTTGCAATTTTTATCACATATTAAGCACCAAAGAACCCTCATTTGACAAAAATTTCAAAGCTCTACACTAATTTTTACAACAGTTACTGCGAAAATATTTTTTGCAATTCCGACCTTTTTCGCAATTATATTAACAATAAATGAGTATATCAAACTTTGTAATACGTCATTTTAAAGCTTTTTCCATAATATCGAAGATATTTGTACTAAAAAAAATCATAAGTTTCACTGTTTTCCGTTGATTTGAAAAAAAAAGGGGAAAATGCCATTTTTTGACAGTTAATTGTTGATAAATAAAAATGGCCCAGATCCTACGCAGGAAACAGTTACAATTTGTTCCTATAGGTATTACCTGTCGAAAAAACGCTTCAGTACCCTGGCTGCTGAAGTGTCACGAACAGGGTATATTTTTATAGATATTCTTTAAGATTTTGTAGTCAGAATAGATGGATATAACTTAGAAATATACGCACCTATAGAGGAAACAGAAGGGAATAAAATTGTGATAGTTTAATGATTTATTAAATTCAGTAGGTAACTGGTCTGCAAAGCATTTTTTGTAAAATTGGCAAATTGAATCGCTTATTTCAGAAAGAAGCTAAGTCACATTTTGGAGATTTTGAGTATATTTACCAACATGTATTTCTGTGGTACTAAGGTGGTTTCAGAAATATATGAATATTTTAAATCGTAATAAAATCAACTATATTCTTACGGAACTTCGGTGTATTCTGCATTATATTTTGTGTAACCCACAGAAATACATGTTGGTGTAATAAACTTAAATTCGCCAAAATGTGATTTAGGTTGTTTCTGAAATAAGGTATTCAATTATCTTTTACAGTTGAAGCGATAATTCTAAAAGAAAAATATCTGTTTTACCTCGAAAAGTTAATTTACACAATATATACAATTTATATTAGCTCACAAAATTATAGAAACGAAACGATTTAAGATAGTCCAGATATACTTACAAGAGATTTATAACTATGTACGTTTCCTATCACGCCACTGTTGATATATTATTCGACTAAGTGCACTCAAATGATAATTTCTCTTACAAATCGTAAAAGATTAAAACAAGCCAATTATATTTACTCTTCCAATACCATAATTCTTAAAACGCTTTCAAAGTGTACATTACATTCCCAATTTAAACAAGGAAAATTTCTGATTTCCAAGATTGATGACGGTTTTGCGTGGCTGTAATGGTAGACGCAAGACCTCAAATCGACGAACTTAAACGTGCAATCGCGTAGTTTTTCTTTCTTCTAAAATCCTTCTTTTTGTTTTATAAAGGTGCACTTTCCAAATTAATGGTTTTACTTACAGATAGATACCTGATATTTAAGAAGCGGTATTTCTATATACTGGATATCTGCAATATCCAGTATCAATAACATAAGATGGCAGACGACACGGTGGTATTGACCGACAGTTCTGAAGCCCTTCAGGTTTTAATTAATAGGATCACAGAAGTAAGTCAGAGATATGGACTTTCTCTAAACATTAAGAGAACAAAATGTATATGATGATCTCTAGAAGGAACAGCAATTTGGATGAATAAGTGTCAATGGTCAACAAATAGAAATAGTAAAAACATACACCTACAAAACACGAATGCCAGTGAAAATTGGGATAATTCCCTAGAAATCAAATGTAGAATAGAGAAAGCAAGATCTGCACTTCAAAAAACGGCTAAGCTATTCCAATGCCATGATTTACCAATGCCCTAAAAATCAGGTTACTATGATTTTCTATCTATTCTGTTGTACGGAGTTGAGTCATGGATTCTATCAGACGCAAGAAAATTGAGGCTTTTGGAATGTGGCTTGATTGTCGATCCTGAAGATATTTGGACGGTTAAGAATACAAGTGAACCAAATCCACTTTTGTATTTTTTGGGGTTGTGACATGAAATTTGTTCCAGTAGAAGTTGTTTGGGGCCAATAAAAGCAAAGTAAATATCTAAGTTACTCCTTGGCTTTCTTTAAATGTAATATACAGTATGTCCCTGTAAGTTGTATCCATATGGAAAACTTTTTTTATTGTTAATTTTACGAAAAAAAGTTATTCTCCACAAAAAGCTCTGCATGGTCCAAAACCTAAGATTTAACAATCAAATATCAAATTTTTTGAATATTATACGAGGTATGTCAAAAAGTTTGAATTTCACTCAAGAGTAAAGTAGCTTTATTTTTCACAATATTGAAAATTGCTATTATGAACAGTTGTTTGCAATTAAAAACTATATTCTAGTATGCAATTACATTCTTTTAATTGAAAAATTATGGATATAGACCGTTCGCTAAACTCAGACACAAACGACTAGTGATTTAGTAAGTAATTTTGCGAAAAAACAATTACTAAACAGTTAATAATTACTAAATAATTAGTAATTTTGCCAATTTTTGGCAAAATGGGCAAAAAACAAAAAAATTAGCTACTAAAATCACTAGCCAGTTGTATCTGAGTTTAGCGAACCGACTATAACATTATTTTCACTTATTTCATTTCAGATACCTAACTCGTTTATTATTAATTTTACGAGAAAAAATCATTCCTAATAAAAAGTTCCGCGTGGTCTAAAACCTAAAACATAACCATCTTATGTCAAATTTTATCAATTTTATACGAGGTATGTAAAAAAATATGAATTTCGCTCAAGAGTAAAATACGTTTATTTTTCGCAATATCAAAAATTGTTATTATGAAAAGTTATTTAGAATTATTAAAAACTATGTTTCCGTATGTAATTATATCCTTCTAATTGAAATATTCTGAACTATAAAGGTGCTTTACTTTTGATCTAAATTTATATTTTTTGACATACCTCGCATAAAATTGATTAACTGTGATATAAGATGGTTGTATTTTAGGCTTTAGAATTTTAAACCATCCAAAACTTTTTATTGAGAATCACTATTTTTGTAAAATTAATAATAAAAGAGTGATTAGAATTGAAATAACTGAAAATAATGTCAGTTATCCATAATTTTTCAAAAAAAAATTTTTCAATTAGTAATTGCCTATTAGAATATAACTTTTAATTCCAAACAACTTTTCATAATAGCAATTTTCAATATTGTGAAAAATACAGCTACTTTACTCTTGAGTGAAATTCAAACTTTTTGACATACCTCGAAAAACATTCATAAAATTTGATATATGATGGTTGAATCTTGGGTTTTGGACTATGCAGAACTTTTTATAAAGAATAACTTTTTTTCGTAAAATTAATAATAAAAAAGTTTTCCATATGGATACAACTTACAGGGACATACTATATACAGGGTGTTTCATTAATAATTGTCCATATAGTAACTGGAGAAACCTTAGCACAAAATACGAAGATTTAACCTAAAACATTTAAATAAAATGTGGTTCCTTACTGAGTTACAGGGTGTTTTATCTAAAAATTTAAAAATTATTTTTGCCCAGCATTTTAAAACTGTTCGACGTATCCTTTTCATACTTGACAGAAAGTGCGACTACTATACACCCTACTAAATTATGATAAACAAATGTTTCTAGCTACTACCAGAGGCGTACGACAGGGGATAGTGAATGGTTGACCCTTTTCAAATTCTACGCCACTGGAGAAATTACTATTTTAGTGCCATTTTTAGATTCTCCAATACTTTCTACGTAAATAATATACTCTTCATTGGTAACGATAAAGTTATTAGTTTTCGAGATATTTGAAGTTAAATATGAAACGGCACAGTTATTTTGATTAATTTTTGATATGATTCATATGATTAAATTTTAAAAATTATTTGTACCCAGTACTTTAAAACTATTTGGTTTATCCTTATCATACTTGGCAGAAAGTGTAGGCACTGTACACCCTACTAAATTAAGATAAATAAACGTTTCTAGCTACTACCAGAGGCGTACGACAGGGGATAGTGGCTGGTTGACCCTTCCCAAATTCTACGCAACTGACGAAAATGCTATTTTAGTGTAATTTTTTGATTTTCCAATACTTTTTATGTAAATAATATACTCTTCATTCGTAACGATAAAATGATTAGTTTTCGAGATATTTGAAATTAAAAATGAAGCGACACAATACATTAATCAAAATAACCGTGTCGTTTCATTTTTAACTTCAAAGATCTCGAAAACTAATGACTTTACCGTTACGAATGAAGAGTATATTATTTTCATAGAAAGTATTGGAGAATCCAAAAATTGAACTAAAATAGCAATTTTGCCAGTGGCGTAGAATTTGGAAAGGGTCAACCATTCACTTTCTCCCGTCGTACACCTCTGGTAATAGCCAGAAACCTTTGTTTAACGTAATTTAGTAGTCTGTACAGTACCTATACTTTCTGACAAGTATGAAAAGGATACGTAGAATAGTTTAAAAATGCTGAGCAAAAATAATTTTTAAATTTTTAGATAAAACACTCTGTAACTCAGTAAGGAACCACATTTTATATAAGTGTTTTAGGTTAAATCTTCGTATTTTGTGCTAAGGTTTCTTCAGTTACTATATGGACAATTATTAATGAAACACTCTGTATACTTGTAAAAATTTTAACAGGTAATTTTGTTATGAATCTTTAACTTTAAACTTACGTAACTCAAATTTAGCTAAAGTGGACTTAGTTCACTTGTATCCTGAACCCTCGATTTTATACCGACCATGCGACTAATGCGACTAATGGACAGTAATTAAATTGTAACGCAGAAAGTCACGGCGAAATTAGATCTAGGATAGAGCAGGCTAAAGCCGCTTTTAGAAGGATGTCCAAGGTGTTATGTAACAGAGACCTAAAATTGGCATTGAGGATCCGCCTACTTCGCTGTTACGTGTTCTCGGTCTTACTTTATGGTGTTGAGTCCTGGACTGTGAATAAAATCGATCTAAATCGCCTTGAGGCTTTCGAAATGTGGTGCTATAGAAGAATTTTAAAAGTTTTCTGGGTGGAGAAGATTCGAAACTCCACAATACTAGAACGTCTCAGCAAGACTACTGAGATCATAAAAAGAATCAAGCAGAGAAAGCTGGGGTATTTCGGAAATGTAATGAGATGTCCCAAATATAGGTTGCTACAAAATATCATGGAAGGAAAAATAACAGGCAAACGCAGTCCAGGACAAAGAAGAATCTCATGGTTGAAGAACTTGCGAGATTGGTATGGTGTTGATACAGGCATGCTATTTAGGGTGGTAGTGAATAAAATTAAGATAGCTATGATGGTAACCAACGTTCTGGAAGGACATGGTACATGAAGAAGAAGAAGATGCGACTAATCAGGGTGTTCTATTAAGAATGCAAAAATAAAACGAGCTCTTAACTACAATAAAAATAGCTAAAATCGAATAATACCTTAGTCACATCCACATCATGAGATATATGGACTGCAGCTTCTAATCTTACAGGGAAAAATAGAAGGAAAACGAGGTCTAGGAAGGCGAAGGATTCCTGGTTGAAAAATCTACGTAAGCGCTTCAACACAACAACCACAAATCTTTAAGAGCAGCAGTGTGAAAGTTCATATTGCCATGATTGTCGCCAACGGAGAGGCACTAAAAGAAGAGGAAGGATACGTGCAACATGATATGGATCAGAGGTGGATGACTGGTCAGTTGGTCAGTGCCCATTGAACTGGCAAGTACCTAGCATTTTCGAGCAGGGAAGCATGTTACCCTTTAGGCATGTATTCTATTATATCTAACAACATCGACTTGTAGTCAACATATTCCATTAATATATAATATGTAAACCATATATTATGGGGTTACCGCTTTAAATAGTGTGCTAGTTTCAAACTACTCTGCAGAATGCACTGAAGATGTTCTGAATTAGAACGAAAACGTTTTGCAATCCATTTGGATGACTTTTTAGATAGTTTTTAATAAACGATTTTGTACCAGAATACAATTTGAAGTTTTTACTTCTGTATGAGTTTTCTATTAATAATACATTAGTAAAGAAGACCAAATAAGGTCAATGACTAATTTTAATTAGGGTGGTGATTAGGAGGTTGCTTCCGATCACTTTTTCGCTGAAAAAAAAATAAGGACTGACATTCTTTTCATTATAAGTTACTTAGTATTTGAGCTAGAGACTTTTTTTATTTCTGGAGACAGATATTTTTAAATACCTACTTTAAATCAAATTGAAAGAGTTATCCTCGAAAATGTATAGTTTTCCCGTCTTTGACTTTGAAACTACAATATTTAGCATTTGACGAAGAAGAGCTAACATATAATAAAGTATGGCTGGATTACTATTGGTCTTAAAGAAAATAAAAAAACGGTTTTGTTTACTTTTTTAAAAGGTACATTTTTGTCAAGTAAAGTTGTTTTGATAAAACGAAAAATATAGAGTTATTAGCAGAAAACATTGCTTTTGCATTGATTTTTTAGATATAAAACTAACACTTTCAATGGCGAATAAATCTAAAACTATTAATTTTATCAAAAAAAAATGTATAGAACGTTGTTTGCTTAGAATGAATGTTTTTACCAACTTTTGCGGTCAAAATATAATAAAAAATTTCCATCTCTGAGATGGGGTGGCAACCACCCCCATGGTAAAAGCGCCTTTCGGCATCATATATATTTTCATCTTTTGGCTATCCACTACTTATTCTCAAATTTTCAAACAAATCGATCCATTCTGTAAAAATTGCGAGGTTTTGTCCTATTTTAATCTTCATTACTTGGACTATGAAATGTGTGCCAAATTTCGAAACACGCTGTGGCGAAGATTATTAAAAATGAAAGCATAATTTTGAAAACCAAGATCCCACAGAAGATAAGTTTTAAAAATAAATTAACAACCTCTTAAATTGAAAAACAGGTGGACAATATGAAGTAGGAGAAGAACTTATAAAATATGGATGAACACAATAATTGCAAAAACAAATAAACAAACTAATATAATAAATGTGGGCACAAAATACATTACGAGAGGATTGGAAGAGGGTAATTTTTTGACTAAATTGTTAACATTTTTTACTAAAAATAGACACAGGGACAAAGATAATTTGATTACAATTGAAGGACTCTGTGTGGGTGTTTTAAAGTCTCGGGAATTTGTATTTTAAATTGTATTTTACGAACATCCAGCACTCAGTTCACGTACTCCGTAAGTCTATTTACCCAATTTTCAACACGTGTGTGCTATGTTCCAGTCTATTTTTAAGACGTTCTTATACAATTACTATATTTTTATTTCCTGTGCGATAACATAGCGGCAAAACTAAGCCACGTAAACTTTTCAAAGCTCTTTAGTATGAGAGCTGGTAGTGCTTCCAGGATTTTGTCAAATTCTACAGGCTATTCTACTACAAGCATGCCGCATTGACTAGCCATACACAAGATTAATTTACAATACATACAAAAACGCAACTATGTCGGTAAAACTACAAAAAAAAGAATGTGTGTGTACTTTGTACGCACGTAAGAAGTTATTCTTCTATTATATAGGTAATTTAAACGAAGTAAATATACTTAACAGGTTATTTGTATTTTATTTAAAAATTAAACTAACTTTCTTATCTATCAATTTCAAAAATTTTTTATTAAAATAACGAAAAATAAAAAAAAAAATTAATCGTCCAGGATTAGAACCCGCGACCTTCCGTGTGCTTCCGTTCTCTGTCCCACCGCTCTGCCAACTACGCCATCGAGCCACGTGAATTGACATGTAAGTTTCGGATATAATTACACAACACGGCGACAAACTGTAAAAATGTTATGCCTTCATATTTTATTATTTTACTACAGGGAAACACAAATCCAAAAACACAAGAATTATAATAAATAATACATTTCCTAAAACCACCAATATATTCTTTTAATGACTTATTTGCACGGTTACAGATACATACATACCTATCTTAAAATATTAGCAATGAACTACATACTGTCAGAACTACATACTGTCAGTGTGCGCAGGCGCGTGGTTCATGTACAATTTACCCTCAATCGATTCGCCGCTAAAGAAGAATATCTTCAAAAACACGGATCATATCCCAATCGGCAGAGGAGTCCGACAGAGCGATACCTTATCGCCTAAATTGTTTACCACAGTGCTAGAATATGCTTGTAAAAAACTCAACTGTGAATAGAGAGTCCTGAACATTGAAGGTAGAAGATTAACAAATTTGAAATTCTCAGACCAGATAGTTTTGTTCTCTGACAACCTCAAGGAAATATGTACAATGCTACATGAACTTCAGTTAGTGTGTGCCAATGTAGGTCTTAAATAAACATCTCCAAAACAAAATTCATGACAAACCTAGTACCTAGCGGAAATATCAATAGTGGAGACAACGAAGTAGAGCTAGTGCAAAAATACATATACCTTGGACACGAAATAAAGATCACAAGAGACAACCAAGCATGCGAATTACGAAGAAGAATAAACCTAGCATGGGCAACCTATGGAAAACTCAAAGACATGTTTAAAAGCGATATACCAATTTCTTTAAAACGTAAAACATTTGACCAATTTGTGTTGCCTGTGATGACCTATGGTGCCGAAACGTTGACACTAATAGCTACAACTACTAAAACGCTGCAAAGAGCTTAGAGGAAAATGGAAACTTACTGACCTTTCCATATATTGACTGAGTATATTGCTTCGTGACCACCGAGTTAGAAATGATGTCTTGAGACGAAGAACAGGAGTTACCGATGTAATTTCCCGAATTGAAATGGAACTGGGCCAGACACGTCGCCCGAATCAGTGATAAAAGGTGGAAAGAGAGTACTTGAATGGAGGCCGAGATTAGGCAAAAGAAGTCGAGGAAGACCCCCTACTCGTTGGACTGACGATATCAAGAAAATGTCAAGACATTGGATGCAAAGTGGTCAAAATAGAGCACAATGGACAAAAATGAGGAGGGCCTATGTCCAGCAGTGGACGCAAAGGGCAGGGTGATGATAATGATAGTATGAGAGCTAGTGCACCCTTTAAGTTGCGGTGTGTCCTTAAGGCTAGATTTTGTTTTGATTTTTATATGATTTTGTTTATTCATTTGTTCGTCAAGTTTAAAAAAATTGACATACGTTTTCGATGAGCGCAAGTAGGTACCTGACAGGTGAAATGATGAATATTCTTCTTCTTAAGGTGCCTATCCGTTCCGGGTGTTGGCGATCAGCATGGCTATCCTAACTTTGTTTACTACTATTCGGAATAGTCTGGTTGTCGATGTAGTGAATCACTTTCTCAGGTTTTAAAACCAAGATATTCTTCTTCTTACCGGTAATCTCTTCCAAATACCTTGCCCTGAATAAGGAGTTGCAACAAGCCATATCTCTGTTCATTCCACATAACATGGCCAAGATATTCTAGTTTGCGGTCTTTGGTGATGTTAATTATCTCACATTCCTTGTCCATTCTGCGTAGGAACTCAATATTAGTTACACAATCTACCCACGAGACTCTTAAAATGCGTCTGTAACACCACATTTAGAATGACTCTAGTTTTCTTAAAGAAGCCTCGGAAAGTGTCCAGGCCTCTACTCCGTATAATAACGTAGAAAATACATAGCATCTAATGATAGATATTTTGATAGGTACCAAGTGGTAAATCGTGACTTCTGAAAAGAGACTTCATCATGCTGAACGCTGAATTTCGCTTTTCCTATGCCTTGTTTTGTTGCACAAGAATGGTCCCATTGACTGTTTATGTTGGTACCAAGGTATGCAGCGGTTATTGTATCGCATAACTTGTTTGTCTTTAAATTTGAAGCATATTTCAGTTTGGATTATTAAATTGTGAAGTATGCTAGTATGTACTAGAAGGTACTCTTGATTTAAGTCGATATTATTTAAGGAAAAATTGATTTAAAAATTTTTCGTCTATTGAATTTGACAAAAATTGAAAAAAATTTTCAAAAAAAAAACGGTGTACTTTAACAACTTAAAGCAAGAGTAACTATTACTACTAGATTACCTCATTATTTAATAAGCTAGTGTCAAAAATGCCGAAAAATTAAAGACAAAAAAGTTATGCGATAAAATAACCGTTGACCTACCAAAAACCGACGCATATGACTGATACTATTTAGAAATTCGTAATTAATAAAATCGATTCATCTCTGGAATATAATTAAACGTACAAGTTTTAGTTTTTCTAAATAGTTTTTTTTTTATTTTAAAAACGAAATATTTTCAAATTGATTTTTCTAGAAAACGGTGTATCCTATCGATTTAAAGCAAGAGTACCTTTTAGTACAAGAATACCTCACAATTTAATAATGCGGAGTGAAAAATGCTTAAAAGTTAAAGACAAAAAAAGTTATGCGATAAAGTAACCATTGCCTACCCAAAACGAACGCCTATGACCGGTACTAGAAAGTAATGGATGGAATCGATTTATCTCTGGAAGATAAATACGCGTACAAATTTTTGCTTTTCTAAATAGAAATGTTTCGGAGGTATTTAAGAAAATCTAATTACCAGACGCCATCTTCAAATAGCTCTAGCTCCCTTAGGAAGCATTTTCGGACTAGATGAATTGGGTTAAAATGTGTTAAAATTATCTGAGGAATATCCTATATTCGTTTGTCGGTAGAGTTTCTGGACACCCTGTATAAGCATTTCTAGCCTCAGAGACATACCCTTACTAGAAGTTGAACTGGCTCTTGGTCTATAACTAACGCAAACTTTCCAACGCCCTTACAGTTGTCTTCAATTCGCTCGATTCGCGCCTGACTAGCATGATAATTCTCTATGAAAACTCCGTATTATTTTATATCGGCGGGAAGCTATGTTTCTTTCCAACGCAGCCCGAATTGATTGGTTTAACTAGAGAAATCGGTCGGAAAAGTATCTTTTCCATTCTAGGAAGACCCTCAATTGAAATATTCCCGAAGTAGGTCACACACGTTGGTTACCTTCTTCAGTTTCAGGCCGCCGTACGTGATGCCCAATTTAATAACTTTCTGTACTTCGGACCGGACAGTGTTCTACAGCGAGGAACTGACTTTCCAAGGAAAATGTTTTCTTTGGCTTCCGATCAAAGCGCGAAAACACGTTTTACGATTCGAGCTCAAACAAAAACGAATGTTACGTGAAATGAGTGGGCTTTAAAGCGTGTAGAGCTTTTTCTAGCTTTTCATAGCTAAAACTAGATTTGATAAAACATACAGGGTGGGGCATTAGTGTGACAAAGTCCAATTACTCGTTTGTCGAAAGAGATACGAAAAAAAGTTATTTAGGTAAAAGTTGGGGCACATATAGTACCATATTTTAAAAATATTTTCAAATATACAGGAGCGTCCGTATTGACAGGGTGACACAAAATTATGTTTTTTTAAATGGAACACCCTGTATATTTTTACATTTTTGAATTCTCCTCGATGTTTCCTTTCTTAAAATATATGGTTTTGTAATATTATACGAGGTAGTTTAAAAGTTAATTACGTTTTTTTGTTAATTTCGTAGCAAAATCTACACCCTGTAGAAGTGTAGTGATTTGACATCAAATTTTCTATTTACATTCAAACGATTTTCAGTATAGTCTACTACTGTTAATCATTAATAATATAGCGAAATGTTTAATTTTAGTATACAGGGTGGGTCGAAACTCGGAATGAGTATTTTCTGAGTTTTCTTAAATGGAACATCCTGTATTTTAGTATTGTAATGAAATTATATTTTATGGTACTTTTTTATTTCTTAAGCATTCCCTATACCTAAGTGCTTTAATTTGTAAGTTATTCGTCATTCTTTAAGAAAACATTAATTGCAACAAAAATTACGTAAAATTTAATGAAGTAGCCGTGAAAATATCCAATCAAAAGTAATTTTTCGAAAAAAGATACATAATAATCTAGCCTGATCCTTAATTTATTAATATGGTTGAGATATCCAAATACATTCGTAGTTAAGTTTGTTGGTGCTTAAAATATGAATCAAACATACAAAATTCTGCCTAGTTGGCTATGTCACAAAATTTGCTTAAACATTTGACATTATACTATTTATATAGTTCCAGTTGATTTAATACCATTACTAATATTAATTTTTCTCATGAGGAACGGATTAAAATGTCTTTGTGCTAGGAGAGTATAACAAAAATGAGCTACTTGCAATAAAAATTTATCATCAGCAATTTCCTGATAGACGACAAGCAAAAAGAGAAACTTTTGAAAGTATACTAAAACGGTTTCAACAGACTAGATACTTAGATTGTAAGAACGATTGTACTAATATGCAGATCCTCAGTGACACTAAGGATTACATTTAATTGCTGTTTTCTTCACTTACAATAGTTTTTATTCAAGCAGATTTATCATAATCTAAGTGATCAGTCCGTTGAAACCGTTCTAGTATATTTTTAAACGTTTATCTTCTTAGTTGTCGTCTATCAGGGAATTTCTGATGAAAAATTCTTATTGCTAGTAGCATATTTTTGTTATATTCCACTAGCACCAAAATCTTATTACTCAGTTTTTCATAAGAAAAATACATATTAGTAATGGTAACAAAGCAACCGGATCTATAAAAAAAATAATGTCAAATTTTTAAGGAAATTTAGTGTCATAGCCGACTAGGTAGAATATTTTATGTTTTTATTAATATTTTGCGCACCAACAACTTTAACTACGAATTTATTTGGATATTTCATCCAATAGTAATAAACTAAGGATCAGACTAGATTATGATGTATTTTCTCTTCCAAAAATTATTTTTGATTAAATATTTTCACAGCCACCTAATAAAATTTCACCTAACTTTTCTTACAATTAATATTTGGCTTAAAGAATCACGAATAACTTACAAATTAAAGCACTTATGTATAGGGAATGCTTAAGAAATAAAAAAGTACCATAAAATATCATTTTATTACAATACTTAAATACAGGGTGTTCCATTTAAGAAAACTCAGAAAATACTCATTCCGAGTTTCGACCCACCCTGTATACTAAAATTACACATTTCGCTATACTGTTAATGTTTAACAATAGTAGACTATATTAAAAATCGTTTGAACATAAAATAAAAATTTGATGTCAAATCACTAAAATTCTACAGGGTGTAGATTTTGCTACGAAATTAACAAAAAAACGTAATTAACTTTTAAACTACCTCGTATAATATTACAAAACCATATATTTTAAGAAATGAAACATTGAGGAGAATCCAAAAATGTAAAAATATACAGGGTGTTCTATTAAAAAAAAACATAAGTTTGTGTCACCCTGTCAATACGGACGACCCTGTATATTTGAAAATATTTTTAAATTATGGTACTATGTGTGCCCCAACTTTTACCTAAATAACTTTTTTTCTTATCTCTTACGACAAACGAGTAATTGGACTTTGTCACACTAATGCCCCACCCTGTAGATAGTCCAGGCGGTATCTCTCGAAAAGTAGACCATAATGAAGGTTTTCCATAGGAGTCTATTTTTTGCTGGAATCACTTCAGGATATACCTTGTATCAATAATCACGACACGCATCAGTCGCAAAACTTGTTATTAATTTTTTATTTAAATCTTCTTCTTCATCTAGTGCCTACTCCACTAATGAAAATCTAGATACAGGGTGTTAGTAAATAAGTATGAAAAATTTTAAGGGCTAATTCTACATGAAAAATTAATACCAGTTTGCTCTATAAACATATGTCCGCAAATGCTTAGTTTCGGAGATACGGGGTGTTGAAATTTTTGTTTTAAACTGCCAATTTATTTATTGCTCTAAGACCAGTTGAGCTATGAAAATGAAATTTGGTGAGTTTTAGGAGGTAGTTATTACGAATTTTTTGACATACAATTTAGAATTTTGTATTCATTATTGGCGCGCCTACAGGCAATGGTCTGAATTTTTTTAAAGAAAAAAGTAGTACGCCACTGAGATATTTCGAATTAAAAATTATTTTTAAATTACACGTCTAATGTATGATAGAAAACCTTTCTTGACTTTTTTTCATAGGATGCACCGTTTTTATGCAGAAAAATAAAATATCTTGGCGCGTATTTTTCATTTCATCATCAGAACTATCCAATATAATAATACTAAACTAAAACAATAACAGAAAATATTACTAATAAGATTTCAACTAGGTGCAAAGCTGCAAGAAATATTTAAAATGATCTCCTCTACAGATAACAGAAGAATTTTATATTCATCATTGGCGCGCGTACGGGTAATGGTCTGAATTTTTTGAAGAAAAAAATAGTACGCCACTGAGATATGTCAAACTAAAAACCAATTTTGAATTCCTCGTTCAATTTACGACAAAAAATCTTTCTTTCCTTTTTTTCATACGAGGCGCCGTTTTTATACAAAAAAATAAAACATCTTAACGCTTACCAAGTATTTGAGGTAGTTTCCATATGCATAGAAACTTAGTTCAAATACTTTGTAAACGTTAAGATGTTTAATTTTTTTGCATAAAAACGGCGCCGCATATGAAAAAAAGGCAATAAAGATTTTTTGTCGTCAATTGAACGAGGAATTCAAAAATGATTTTTAGTTTGACATATCTGAGTGGCGTACTATTTTTTTCTTCAAAAAATTCAGACCATTACCCGTACGCGCGCCAATGATGAATATAAAATTCTTCTGTTAACTGTAAAGACGATCATTTTAAACATTTCTTGCAGCTTTGCACCTAGTTAAAATGGTATTAGTAATATTTTCTGTTATTGTTCTAGTTTAGTATTATTATAATCAAACAAATGAAATAGAGAATGTGGAAAAATCCCTTTACGAATAATTCACACATCCACCATTTCGGGCTGGGAAAAATTTTTTGAATAGAATCAAAGATCCAAACACCAGTTCTTAGAAATGTGTTTCGCCCTCTTCAACCTCTCTGGGCTCATCGGTAAAGATGAGAAGTTGAATATCTTTAGACACATTCCAATCAAAAAACAACATTCGAGTCCTAGACATAGCAGGAGTGGTCGTTAAACCAGTATCTGTGGATCTTTTGATCACTGAGTGTGTTTCAAAGATCTACATCTTTAGTATTATTATATTGGATAGTTCTTGATAATGTATTAAGAAATGAAAAATATGCGCCAAGATGTTTTATTTTTCTGCATAAAAACGGTGCATCATATGAAAAAAAGGCAAGAAAGGTTTTTTATCATAAATTAGACGTGAAATTTAAAAATAATTTCTAATTCGAAATATCTCAGTGGCGTACTATTTTTTTCTTTAAAATAATTCAGACCATTGCCTGTAGGCGCGCCAATGATGAATACAAAATTCTTAATTGTATGTCATAAAATTCGTAATAACTACCTCCTAAAACTCACCAAATTTCATGTTCATTGCTCAACTGGTCTTAGAGAAATAAATAAATTGGCAGTTTGAAATAAAAATTTCAACACCCCGTATCTCCGAAACTAAGCATTTGCGGACATATGTTTATAAAGCAAACTGGCATTAATTTTTCATGTAGAATTAGCCCTTAAAATTTTTCATACTTATTTACTAACACCCTGTATATATAAAAGAAAGTCGAGTTATGTTAGTTACACCATTTATAACTCGAGAACTACTGAACAGATTTTTATGAAATTTTACACGTATATTCGAGCGGACTGGGAATAGGATAATACGGAGTTTCATACCCGTACATTACAAAGGTGCTTGCCCCCCCTCATATATTTTTTTAATTTTTGGAGTTACTAATTCCTTGAAATTGGTTACTAATTCCATGTGGTTACGTGGTTAAGTGGTTACTAATTCCATGAGATGTAGAACAAAAAGATACATAAAATCCTAAATTTTCAATTTTCTATCTCAGCCCGTTACTTTTAATAGATATTTAAATATTTTACATCTATACAGTGATGAGCGCACTAATAACCGGCAGAATAACGCAAAAGTTGGAAAAAATATTAAGTTGTGAGATAAAAAGGGATGAACCTAGCGGAGATGTTAAATTTGGCGATAGTAACTTATAGATTGACATTATATTGATTGTTTCCCACCTTTAGACGTATCGAATGAGTTTCAGAAATGCCACTGTCACAGTGACAATTTTAGTTGACATAATTCTCTGATACGTCTCAAGTTGGGAAACAATCAATATAATATCATTTTATATGTTACTATCGCTAAATTTAACAACTCTACTTTGTTTGATTAGAATTAGTCGTTTTATCCATTTCCAGATTTATATCGAACATATATTTTTCACCCCCAAAAGGGAGTGATACTGATACTCACCCCTAGGGCAAAAGCACACATCGGCACAATACCACTTTTTTTCTTTGACTTGTTGGCTATGTGTATGCCAAATTTCATGTCAATCCAATCTGTTCTTTAAAATTTAGAGGTTTTGCAATATTTTACCTTTAAAGAACGTACTATCATGTCGGTTCAAACACGTATCATAATTAGTGCAGTCACTGAAGGTTTTCACCTCCGATTTCGTTGAACCTCCATCGATTTACATGAAAATTGGTGAGTAATTAGAGGATACCTCAAGGAACAAAGGTGACATGATGCCAACTTGCGCTTTTAGCCTGGGGGTGGATGGCACCCCTTCTCGGGGTGAAAATTATTTTATTAAAAATAATACCATAAGTCGATAGAGGGACAAATTATAAGCAAAATTTGATATATAAAGTTATTAAAATAAATCAACACTTTTTGAGTTATTAAAGACCAAAGATATTATTTTTTCGTAAAAAATTCATGTTTTAAATCGGTTTTTCACGTATAAATCAAAAACTATAAACTTTTACAAAAAAGTTGTTATTACTGAAATTGAAGATAATAAAAAATTGAATACATTCCTCACATAAGGAACTAAATTTATGTTAGTTCAAAGTGAGTTATTGGCAATTGAATGTATATTTTTTTCGACGAGTACTCAAATCTAAGTATTCAAGCTTAAATAACGGGAAAACGATGCAATGTATAAAATATTCCTGCAAAACATTTGCCAAAGTACTTCGGAATACCTATCAAATAAGCTTCAGAACAAGGTAATAGCGTCAAAATTAAGCAAGTTATAATGAAAATAAAAGTACCGTTTCGAATTTTTTAGGAAAAAGTAAAAAATAAAACATACGCCATTTCCACAAAAATTAAACTTTATAGTAATCCTTACAAGAACTTCTTTATATTAGCATAAGTAATGTGTTCGATAATTTTGACTGATTTAGAATACATATTTAAAAAAAAAAGATATAATTAAAAAAAATCATAATTTTTAAAATTATTGTAATTCTCATATTATTTTGATAATAACTACAAAAATACTCAATATACGTAAAAAATTATATAATACCAAATTTCAGTTTTTTCTGTGTCAAATATTTTACATGTCTTATTATCTCTATAGGGTAAAAAATAACCAAGATAGAAACGTATAAATCTTAAATTTTGCTGTGGGAACCATGCAACCGGGTTCATTTAACCTTTTATTTATAAAAAAGTACGGGGTTTAAAAGATTAGGTTCAACGCATTTAAATAGCACTTGTAATTAACTTTTAAACAGTTTTTAGATGAACCTGATATCGTAAACACGAACGGAGTTATTAAAAAAAAACAATAACATTTTTTGGAAAAATTTCTAAAAGATAAATTTTGAAAAAATTTTGGAGCATAAATTTTAACGCTATTAACATGTTCGGGGGCTCATTTAATATATATTTTTAAGTACTTTGACAAATGTTTAATAAGTCTATGTTATAAAATGCATCAATTTCCCGTTATTTCATCTTGAATACTTAGAGTTTTTTACTCGCCGAAAAAAATTTACATTCAATTACCGATAACTCACTTTTAGTTAACATTAAAAGGTTTTTGTATTAAGGGGTTTATTTCATTTTTTATTAGCTTCAATTTTGATAATAATAACTTTTTTGTGAAAACTTACACTTTTTGAGTTATTGATGAAAAATTGGTTAAAAACATGCATGTTTCTCAAGAAAAATTAAAATCTTTGATCTTTAATAACTCAAAAAGTTTCGATTTATTTTAATAACTTTATATAACAAATTTTGTTTGAAATTTGTCCCTCTATCGAATTATGGGGTTATTTTTAATAAAATAATTTTCACCCCCGAGAAGGGGTGGCATCCACCCCCAGGGTAAAAGCGCAAGTTGGCACCATGTCACCTTTGTTCCTTGAGATATCCTCCAACCACTCACCAATTGTCATGCAAATTGATTGAGGTTCAACGAAATCGGAGGTAATAGCTCATATCCACCTTCAGTAGCTCCACTAAATATGATTCTGTATATGTTTGTTGTGTGTATCCTTACATAGTGACATTGACAGGACTTTACAGGACTTTTAAATGAATAAAAGCTTGCAACAAAATCTCATATACATTTTTTTATTTTATTTAAATTTAAAGATGGAGGCTTAATAATTAAAGACCTATTATATACGCCTTATACATTGTGTTACAGTATTTCAGTTAACAATAGATTCGCTCGAGTCTTCATAGTTTGCAAAACTTCACCAATTTTTTCCAAGGTTCCTACTTCAAGGGTCAAGAGTAACATCTTGAAACACCGCCACGTCAATATCCCAATGTTTACATTAGGAATTTTGTAATGAATTTCCATTAAAAATGTATCAGCTCCATCTCGTGGAAAGGCTGCGACAAATTTACTTAGACAACAATTGGCCAAATAACACAAAGTCCTCAATCAACTCGGATAAATCTCTTGACACGGTTTCGAACTTAACGATTTCACCTTTTGTTAGTTGAGCTCTCGAGAGCAAGCCCTTCATGCCCATTAAAACCATCTTGGAACCCCACGCGAAATTAATAAATTTAGTTAGATACACAAAGAAAAAAATCTTCATAACAAAAACCTTTTAGAAAACAAAAATAATTATATTTACAGTTACTACATTTTGATTTTGTTTATTGCGGATCTTAATAGTATATTATGCAACGAGCATTTAATGATGGTCATTATGAAGTGAGTATGAGGGTTACGAAACGAGCCGTATGCGGCGAGTTTCGTACAGAGTACGAGCTTCATAATGATAATTAAATGCAAGTTGTATACACTACTTTTTCTATGATCATTCACAACAAAAAATATATTCAAATTTATTAATTTTGTTACACAAATAAATTCAGTAGTTTGTCAGTTTGACGGTTTGTTTACATATTGAGAACTGTCAAAGCGTATATATTTGACTCGTCATTGGTCACTGCTCGTGTACCACCTTTATCGCAAATGCCATATCGTGATTCTGTTGGTTAAAAATCTGCATCCTAATGAAAATCTGTATCATAATGAAGTTCATTATGATACAGATAGTGGCATCATAATTGATATATTATAGATGATTATAGTATGAGAATAGGCCTTTTCATCGATTGTCATGTGTTTCGAGCTTTTGTCAAATGTTGTATAATCTGTGTATAATATTAATTATACACGGATTATACGAGATATGACAGAAGCTTGAAACAAATGACTGTGAATGAAAAGCCCTATAGAAAAAAGCATGTTGTGGGTGTCAGTTTATTAGCTTTGCACTATCTGAAACATTCAAGGATGAAAGACGAAAATAATGAGGTGACACAAAAGTTTAGTGTAGAATAAATTTAAACACATTATTTCCAGCAGCAATTTTTTTTCCTCTTTCCCTATCCATTTTAAATTTAGATGTCAATTGTCTTTAATCCGCCAACTTTTCCTCCTCTTATTGTGATTATTATCTCTTCAGTCCTTATTTCTTCTACACTCCTGGCCAAAAAATCGGGACACCATAAAAATGGGTCATTTTTGATGTCTCCAATCTGCTAAACCTGTTGTCCGATTTTAGTGATTTTTTTAATATGTTATAGCTCTATTCTCTGAGATTCTGAATGTAGTAGTCGTGTTGTTAAACAGGTAAAAGTCATTGTATACCGGGTGTAACAATAATACTGTGTATTTTCCTGAAAGTTCGTAACACCCTGTGATTCAGAAGCTTGCTGTTTTTATAATTCTGGTTTAGTGATTCATCGAACTTCTTCTAACTTACCATTTCTTATTAGTTCTTTTACCATTCATCTTACTTTTACCATTTCTTACTAGTTCTTTTACTGTTTATATGTTTTCGTATTCATTTTTTGTTTTGTTCCTCTTTTGTCCTATTTTGTTTTTTCCATATCATTTTTTTCCAAACTCTTCCTGTTTATTCCTATTCCACCATTCTGATTGGTGTTTTGATTTTTGATTGTTAATTTTCTTAATATTTCATCTGCCTTCTTTATTATTACGTCTTTAAAATATTCCTATTTTTCTCCCATCTTTAGTTCAGTTTTCTTTTTCTCTGCCAATTGAAGCTGCTTATCAGTTAATTTTTGATAAATTCTTTTCTTTTGTTAATCTTTTAACTTTTTAATTGCTCTTCTGCCATATTATATATCTCCTTCTTGTAAAGGTTTTTACCACGTGATCCCTGCGATTATCACTCCTTGATACATTCCGATTTTTGCTTTATTTTCTCTCTAAACTTGTTTTATGTTTTGTTTAATTTCTTGTAGTAATGTATATATCTCATGCAGTGCTAGCTGGAAGGATAAGTTTTCCATTAATACGTCATTTTTCTGGCAGAATCTAATCATTTTAATTCCGTTTCTATTTGTTAATTCTTCACCGTGTCTTTTCATGCACCCAAGTCCTCTGTTTTGATCTCTAACAATCCTTGCATTCCAATCTATTCTTTCACATTTTTCTCGTATCTCGTCTAGGTTATTCTTTAGTTCGGATTTTTCTCTTTTTTCTTCTTTCATCCCTTCTGCATATATTTGTACTATGTACCATTCTTCTTTCATTTCTATTTTAATGTAAATTATTCTTGATATTATTATACGTTTAAATTCCAGTATTGTGTTGTCTACTATCTGTGTTACTATTATTCCTACCGCCGTTGACCTACTTCCAATCGACAATCTTCCCGTTGTTCTATAGATCCTCTTCTATGTTTCTTTCTCTCAGCTTTCTGTCTATTACTCCCTTCCAACTTTCTCAGTCTACCTCGTTTTCTCTTTCCTTCTGATTACCATTTTAGTATTTCCTTTGGTAGTCATTGTTCATTCATTCTTTGTATATGTCCAAACCAGATAAGTTGTTTTTTTATTAAGTCATTTGTGATTGTTCAATTGATTCCCATTATTTCTCTAATGCGTTCGTTTGCAATCCTTTCTTTTCTAGGTATTTCTGCTGCTTTTGTTTTCCAATGCACAAGTATTCGGTTTTCTTTTTATTGATTTCTAAACCCCATATATTATACTTTTTAATTAATTATTGTTTTACCTTTTTGTTTTCATCTTTTTAAAGCACTTTCGTGGTACATTATAAATAAAGTAGGGGACATGCAACATCCTTGCTGTACCTAGTTGCTGAGATATGGGTTGATCGTATAGTACTTTGAAGGCTGTTATTAATTCTCGTATTATTAACTATAATTACTAATATTCGTGCTTTCCATTGATTGCCACACCTTCCTTCAGTAGAACACTATCGTAGGCTGTCCATAGATCGAAGAAAAACAAATAAATATGATCTCACAATAAAACACTGAAAACGTTTGTTTTCTATACTTCCACAAAATTTATTACAATATGTTATTACTACAGCTGTTTCGGCAAAGTGCCTTTCTCAAGTGATATATTTTACAATGTGTTTGCCTTTTTAAGTCTTTAACTGAAGAGGTTGAGGAGTGGGGAGCTGTTTGTCTCGAGTTGGTCATTCAGAATTATATCTGTATTTTTCAATTTATTAATTTCGATTGATTCTAGAAGTGATAGCTTAAGGCCTTTATTTTGAATATGTAGAATTTGAAACTCTTCATTGAAAGAATGATTATGATCTAGAAGGTGAAGTGCGTATGTAGAAGTGTCTGTTTTTCTATTGTTGAAAGCCCTTTTGTGTTCTGCTATCCGTTTGTCAAAAGCTCTGCCAGTTTGACCGATGTAAGTTTTCGGACAGTCACCACAAGTTAGTTTGTACACACCACTCTGTAGTTGCTTTCTCTTTCGGCTTTTATTGTTTTTAATATGTTTGCTTAAGTTGTTGTTAGTTCTGAACTACTTTGTGTACTTTATTCGGCTTTACTTTTCTGAATATTTTGTGTTTTCTGTTTTTCTGTAAGACAAAAATTGATTAAGATTCGGTGTTTTTAAAATTGCATACACTCGTGATAAGTGACTCGTTCAAGCCCTTTTAACTACAGCTCTTTCAAAAATAAGAACTTTGAACCGATAAAACTTACAGATCATATGCTAAGCTAATAGAAAACTTGTGAAGTGGTAACAATTAAGTTTATTTGAAATGCTAATTAGGGGGTAATTTTCCCGATTCCTTAAAAAAAAGGGACCAACTTTATTTTGAGTGTAACTTGTTAACTTTTGATACTAAAAAGTTTTTTAAAAAACAAAAATAAGCATTTTTTAAACACTTTAAAAAAGTTAGAATAAGTTTTCTCCAAAAAAGTGCTTCGGTTTTTGGTTATGGCACGTTAAAATATTCGATTTGGAATTTGACGAATATGAACCTATTTTTCATTAGCTATAACTCTGCTACTACTAGGTATAGTGACCTAATATATACACCATCTTTTTCACTTTTTTATGTGCTATATTTTTGATACGACTTTTTTTGACCAAATACTTACTTTTCGAGATATTTGCGAAAAACCGTCTGAAAACGTGGTTATTTTGTAGAAAAATTAACATATTCACTCGCAAAGACCTCGAAAAGTATTAACTTGGAGAAAAAACTTTATAGAACAAAAGTTGCTTAGAATTACTAATTTTACCCATTTCCACACTTATTTCGAACATACATTTTTCACCCCCAAAAGGGGGTGAAATTCACCCCTAGTGCAAAAGCACACATCGGCACAATATCACTTTTTTCTTTGACCTGTTAGCTATTTGTATGCCAAATTCCATGTCAATCCAAGCGATTCTTTAAAATTTAGAGGTTCTGCAATATTTTAAAATTAAAGAACGCACTACTCGTATTTTCAGCTTGTTTCTAATTAAGTTACTTTTATCTGTGTCTTTATGTATAATAAAAACCAATTGAAACTAGGGTCGCTTGAAATATAAATGAAAATTAAATGATCAACATATCAATCGCTCTCTTTATGAATTTTTTTACTGTCATATCAATGACACTTGACCTTTAATACGCTATAAAACATCGTCTTTCAATATTCACATATTTTCATATCCTCGAAAAGAGTCGTTCGTTTCATTTTATGGCGAAACTATAAAAAAAATTAAACATTGAACATTGAGAGGGGGACTCGTGAAGAAGAAGTCGGTCACGAAGTCCTTCCATTAATTTTTCATTTAAAGGGTTCTCGGGAGAAAGTCGATGAAAGTAAATTCAATTTCCACGACACTGCAAAATAATTGATTAATTAACATAAAAGGGTCGGTTTTCGTAGATTTTACTCTTTTGTTTATGTCGTTTTAGTGACGAATCACATTTTATTGCCAATGTATCCTTGAATTTGGGAGGATTTGATTGTTTTATTTAACTTAAATCATTTTATAACCTATAAACTATAAACCTTTTACATGGAGTTGAAGCGTGGACAATTAAGGACGCAACTAAAAAAAAGACTTGCTGGTATTCCGTTGGGGGTTTACGGAAACAGTTAAATGAAATTAAAATGAATGTAAGACAACTAACAATAATATATTTATTTATTTTTGGTTAAAAAGGCATGCTTATTTCTCGTAAGAGGGTTTTTTATTATTTGCGGGACGAGGGTTTGTGTCAGACTGCCTGTGGATTAACTGAAAACATTAGTTTTACATTTCTGTTACCCTATATAGAACAGCTGTATAACGACAACCGAGACACAATAGATAACGAATATTTCAATGAAGAGGCTGGACCAGAAATTACAGAAAGTGGAGTTAAAACACACCATTAAAGAACTAAAAACTGGGAAAGCTGTAGGACCGGACGAAATACCGACAGAAATATTGCAACTTATAGTCGACTGCAATATACATGTAATTGTCGAATGATTTAATATCTTATACAGAACAGATATATTACCTAAATAATGGCTTCTATCAACATTCGTGACTATACCGAAAAAGAGAAACGCCAGACAATGTTGCGAACACCGTACCATCAGTCTAATGTGCCACATACTAAAAGTATTTCTAAAGATTATTCATCATAATAAATAATCTGTATTATGAACAAGAAGCTGCCATAAGAATAAATAATTTAAACACCAATAAAATAAAAATCAAAAGAGGCGTTATAGACAGGGCTGTGTCTTGACGCCATCACTGTTTAATGCATACTCAGAAGAAATATTCAAAAAAGCATTAGAAGATGAAGTAGCAGGCATAAAAATGAATGGCCTACCCATGTGTGAAATTAGATACGCCGATGACACAATACTAATAGCAGAAACTATTACAGATCTACAAAGAATTTTAGATAAGGTTGTTACAACGAGTGAAGAATTTGGTCTTCCACTAAACATAAAGAAAACGAAATTCATGATTAGGTATATCAAAGAAAAATATTAGTAACATACAGTGCGGTGGAATAAGTGTTGCCCCCCTGTTAACTTGTTTATTTTAAGAATATAAGCAAAACGCTCGGACAGGTCGATTTTTAAACTAACCATAGTATATTATAGCATCAACGTTTCGAACTTTACGCGATCCCTCTTCAGGTGGCAGGCATAATTTTGATTTTTTTAAATGGGAAAGTACATTATGTGACACCTCATTTAAAAGCTCTTAAAATTCTGATTTCAAAAATGTATAATACTTTAATCCTGTTTGAGAGCGTAGGCGCAAAATTTCGGTCGAATTCTTTATAAATGTAATCATTTTTTTTCGAATCCTGGAAAAACTAATAAATATTTTTGAAAAATTTAAACGCAGAATGAAATATTACAGTATTCTCGATGGTCCAAAGTCCCTGAGAGCTCCTATAATGTTTATTTTAATAAATCACAGTGGTGAAAAAAATAGAAAATTTAGTGTGATTTTTAATTTCAAATATATCATTCAAAAGAAACTTTTTGTTTATTCTAAGGGACTGTCAGCCCTCGGTAATAATCTAATCTTTGATTCTGCGTTTAAATTTTTCAAAAATACTTATTAGTTTTCTCAGAATTCGAAAAAAAATAAATGCGTTTAAAAAGAGTTCGACCGAAATTTTGCGCCTACACTCTCAAACAGGATTAAAGTATTATACATTTTTGAAATCAGTATTTTAAGAGCTTTTAAATGAGGTGGCACATGATGTACTTTCCCATTTAAAAAAATCAAAGTTATGCCTGTCACCTGAAGAGGTATCGCGTAAAGTTCGAAACGTTGATGCTATAATATACTATCGTTAGTTTAAAACTCGACCTGTCCGAGCGTTTTGCTTATGTTCTTAAAATAAACAAGTTAATAGGGGGGGGGGCAACACTTATTCCACCGCACTGTAAATCTACACGTAAATAGTAAGACGATAGAACGAGTTCAGAATTATAACTATTTAGGGACAAACATTAGTGAAACAAACGATTATACCAAAGAAATCCGAATTAGAATAGAAAAGGCTAGAAGTGCATTCACTAATATGAAACAAATATTATGTAGTAGAGACCTCAGCTTAAATCTTAGAAAGCGAGTACTAAAATGTTATGTATTTTCTGTTCTTTTGGATGGTATGGAGACATGGACTCTCAATAAATAATACTTTAATAGACTGAAAGCATTTGAGATGTGGACGTATCGAATAATGCTGAGAATCTCCTGGACAGACAGAATAACCAATGAAGAAAGAAGTACTAAGGAGAATACAGAACCAGCAGGGAGATACTGGATTCCATCAAAATAAGAAAACTTCAATACTTGGGTAATATAACACGTGGTGACAGATATGAACTCCTAAAATTAATTATGCAGGAACGATTCAAAGAAGGGGCAGCATAGGTAGGAGAAAAATGTCCTGGCTGAGAAATCTCAGAGAATGGTTTGGATGCAGCTCAACTGAGCTCTTTAGGGCTGGGCTGTAGTATCAAAAGTTATAATAACAATGATGGTTGCCAACCTTCGTCGCGGAGATGGCACGTAAAGAAGGAGAAAAAGACAAACAGCAGGCATATAATAATTTTTTATTCAAAAGTCTAAATTTTCGCGTCTAATACCTCTATTCCACGTAATGTAATCCAAAAATCTCGAGAATAAGTTACATATTTAAACGGCTGCACCACACTAATCAGGTTTTGTTTAGACAACTGTTCCACGCAAATATTCCACGCCAGCATATTCACGTTATCCCAAGATTTACATACCAAATGAAACGGTTTCCCTGGAAATAACCGGGGCTCTAAATATACTACCGGGATAGGAGAGAACAGACGGAATAAAGTTTAAGCATACTATATATGCAGTTTCTACTAGAAGTTTTACTAGGTCATATCTTGTCTGAGGGCAAGGCAAATTTTCTCTGCAATATGAATTGTTTTTAATCCGTCGGTTTTTTTAACCCAAGTTTTATTAAAAAGGAAATACCGCTCTAGCGACGATAGAAAAAAAGTTTCAAATATTTGGCTTGTGTTTATTACTTTTGTTAAAGTCGAATGATATAGTTATTTTCCTACCAAGTGCAGAAAATCATTCTTTTCCGCACGCGACTGCAGTTTACCGAACGACGCGAAGTGGGAGTTCGGCAAGCAGTCGAGTGCGGAAAAGAGAGTTTCTGCAAGAGTTAGGAACAATATTTTTTCTAAGAGTCTTTAAAAAATTACCAAATCTTAATCAAATAATTTAATTAATATGAAAATACATACACAAATTAATTCTTTGACAAGGTTGTCAAAACCAAACTTTCAATATAATTAGTTAGCATGACGACGATCTTGGTTTCCATGACGATGATTCAAAACGACTGTTATTGTCTACCGATTTGACTTTCGAATATTATGTCAAAATAATTTTATTTCATCGAATTGTCGCGTTAATTTCATTAAAACGGTTACACAATATTAACACTAAATTTAACATTAAAACACAATAAAATATAATTGAAATAAATTAGTAAATAATATCTAAATATTAGTTTATTGCATGTATTATAATTACTTTAAGGCCATATTAACATATCTAAATTAACACGCGTGCGGAAAAGTAAAAATCGCGTGCGGAAAAGTAACACGCGTGCGGAAAGTAACACCCGTGCGGAAAAGTAACACGCGTGCGGAAAAGTGAAACTTTCTAAACTAAAATGCGTGCGCGAAAGTAGACATTTTTACACGCTCGTAGAAAAAGTAATTTTCACATTGACATTGGTCTTCCTTTGTATAAATGAATAGTTCAGACAAACTGTCTGGTTTGTCCAGACCAATCATTCTTTTCCATCTTACAACGACCAATTTACCACTTTCAGTTCTATTCCGTCAACATATATTATGTAAGATGATTGAAAAATAATTTCGACCACGAATCAAGTAATCTGTTAACCGAGGTACACTAGTACCAAGCGGCGCCGCCTTGGAGAAAACTCCAATAATGCGTCGCAGATTACTT